>NW_007148478.1:0-1979 GCF_000164805.1 Carlito syrichta | reverse complement strand
GATTGCCAGCTGACTTAACTAGTTGACATTATTAGCTAGCCAGCTGGCTAGGAAACTGACTTAATTAGGTCAATACCTGTCATAACTAGCTGTCTTTACTAGGTGGCCTGTTTTCTAACCAATTTAATTAACTAGCTTTCCACATAGCTAGCCATCTGGCTATCCAGCTGAATTAACTAGGTGACATATCTAGATAGCCAGTTTTCTAGCCAGCTGAATAAATATCAAGCTACTTAAATATCCAACGAACTAGTCAGTTGATTTATCTAGGTGGCTAAACTATCTAGCCAGCAGGCTACACAGCTGACATAACTAGCTAGGTACCTAGCTAGCAAGCTGGCTAATAAACTGACTATATAGCTGACTTAACTTGCTAGCCATGTGGCTAGCCAGCTGACTTAATTGCCTAGCTACCTAGCTAGAAGGCAGGCTAGCCAGCTGACTTAACTAGCTGACTTAATGAAATAGCCAGCTGGCTAGCAACCGGACTTAAATAGCTAGCTACCTACTTAGACAGCTGAATAGCCAGCTGACTTAACTAGCTGACTTAAATAGATGCTGGGTGGCTACCCAGCTGACTTAACTAGTTACCTAGTTACATAACCCGCTAGCTTGTCAGCTGACTCAACTACCTACCTAACTAGCTAACCTGCTGGACAGCGTGCTGACTTAGCCAAGTTACTTAACTAGGTAGCCTGTTGGCTAGCCAGTTGCTTTAACTAGTTAGCTACCCTGCTAGGCAGCTGGCTAGTCAGCTGACTTAACTATCTGACTTAACTAGCTAGCCACTGAATTATGTAGATGACTTAACTAACTAGCTACCTAGCTAGCCAGTTGACTCAACTAGCTGACTTAACTAGCTAGCTACCTAGCTAGCCAGTTGCCTGACCAGCTGACTTAACTAGCTGACTTAACCAACTAGCAAGCTGGCTGGTCAACTGACTTAATTAGCTAGCCAGCTGGATGGCCAACTCAATTAACTAGCTGCCTTTACCAGCTAGCCAGTTGGCTATCCAGCTGACTTAACTAGCTAGCTACCTAGCTAGCTAGCTGTGAAGCCAACTAAATTAACTAGATGACTTAACTAGCTATCCCACTTGCTACCCAGCTTACTCAACTACCTTACTACCTAGGTAGCCATCTGTCTAACCATTTGTCTTTACTAGTTGACTTCAAAAGTTAGCTAGCTCGACTAGCCAGCTGACTTACCTAGCTGACTTAAGCTAGGAAACTTGCTAGCTACCTCTATTAACTTGCTAGCTGTCTACATAGCCAGAAGTCTAGCCAAATGACTTAACTAGCTGACTTGAACAACTATCCTGCTGGCTAACAAGTTCACTTATCTAGCTAGCTATCTACCTAGCCAGCTGGCTAGACAGCTGACTAAATTAGCTGAATTAACCAGCTATCCAGTTGGCTAGCCTGCTGACTTAACTCGCTGACATCACTAGCTAAACAGGTAGCAATATAGCTGACTTAACTAGCTAGCTACCTACCTAGCCAGTTGGCTAGCCAGCTGTCTTAACTAGCTGAAATAACCAGCTAGCCAGATGTCTAGCCAACTGACTTAACTAGCTTGCTACCTAGCTTGCCAGCTAAATTAAGTAACTGACTTCACTGGCAGCTACTTAGCTAGCCAGCTGACTTAAAAGGTTAGCTAACTAGCTAGCTACCTAGCTAACAAGCTGACTTAAAGAGTAAGCTGCCTTGCTAGCTAGTTGACTTAACCAGTTAGATAACTAGTTAGCTTAATCATTATCAAACGTGTTAGCTAGGTGACAATCATCTGACTTATCTCGTTAACTAATGAGGTGGCTAGCTGATTATCCAGCTGACTTAACTCGTTAGCTAATAAGGTAGTTATCTAGCCAGCTAGCTGACCATCCAGCTGATTTAACTCATTAGCTAGCTAACTATCTAGCCTACTCAACCAGCTGACTCAACCCATTGTCTAACTAGCTTACTAGCTGACTCAATGA
>NW_007148477.1:0-712 GCF_000164805.1 Carlito syrichta | reverse complement strand
CTAGGCAACCAGCTAGCTAGCTAGTGGGCTGGCCACCTGGCTAGCCAACAGACTAAATAGCCAGCTGGCAGGCTGGACATTGGAATAGACAGCCAGCTTAACTAGTCAGACACTCTGCTGGTCAGCCAGCTAGCCATCTGGTTTAATTTTCTGGCCTTCTATCTGACCAGCCTGCTAACAAGGTGGCTTAACTTGCCAGCCACCTATCTAGCCAGTCGTCTATGACTTAACTAACTGACTTAACTAGATATGCATCTGGCTAGCCAACTGACTTTACTAGCTAGCCACTTAGCTAACCACCCGGTAGCCAGCTCACTTAACTCGCTGACTTAGGTAGTTAGACAGTCGGCTAGCCAGCTGACTTAATTAACTAGCTACCTACCTAGTAAGGTGGCTATCGAGCTGATTAACTAGCTGACTTAACTAGCTGACTTAACTAGCCTTCTTTCTAGCAAGTTTGAACTAACTAGCTAGCTACCTAGCTAGCATGCTGGCTTACCAGCTGACTTAATTACCTGAATTAACTAGCTAGCCAGCTGTCTAGAAAGCTGACTTAATTACCTAGCTACCTAGCTAGCCAGCAGGCTAGCCAGCTGACTTTACTAGCTGACTTAATGAAGTATCCAGCTGGATAGCCAGCAGACTTCACTAGCTAGTTACCTAGCTAGACACCTGAATAGCCAGCTGACTAAGCTAGCTGCCATAACTAGAC
>NW_007148476.1:0-841 GCF_000164805.1 Carlito syrichta | reverse complement strand
CCCAGTTAGCTACCTAGCTTGACAGCTGGGCTAACTAGCTGTATTAACCCTCTAGCTACCTAGCTAGCTATCTAGCTAGCCAAATGCCACAACTAGCTGACTTAACTATCTACCCAGCTGATGTTACTTGCTGACTTATATAGCTAGTTTCCTAGCCAGCGAGCTGACTGAACTAGCTGAAATAACTAGCTGGGCAGATGGCTAGCCATTTAACTTAACTAGCTTTTCAACTAGCTCAACAGCTAGCTTAATGAGTTGACTTAACTACCTAGCCTGCTGGTTGCCAGCTGACTTAACTAGCTGACTTAACCAACTATGCAACTGGCTACCCAGCTGACAACTAGCTGGCTGCCTATCTAGCCAGCTGGTTAGTAAGCTGACTTACCATGCTGACTTAAGTTGGCAAGCTACCTAGCCAGCTAACTAACCTAGCTAGCTACCTACCTAGTCAGCAGTCTAGTCAGCTGACTTAACTTGGTGAATTGAACAGCTAGCCTGCTGGCTAACAAGCTGACTTTTCTTGCTCGCTACCTACCTACCCAGCTGGCTAGACAGATGGCTAAACTAGATGATTTAAGCAGCTAGCCAATTGGCTTCCCAGCTGACTTAACTTGCAGACATCACTAGCTAGCCAGGTAGCCCTCTAGCTTACTTAACTACCTAGTTACCTACCTTGCCAGTTGGTTTTCCAGATCTATTAACTAGCTGAATTAACCAGCTAACCAGCTAGCTAGCCAACTGAATTACTAGCTCACTATTAGCTCGCGAGCTGCTTTAAATTATAGTAACTAGTTGCTACTAGCTAACAATCTGACTTAATAGTTAGCAGGCTAGCAAGCTA
>NW_007148475.1:0-704 GCF_000164805.1 Carlito syrichta | reverse complement strand
GAATACACGGCCGACTTGTTAGCTGGCTTAACAATTTGGCCGATTAGACGGCTGACTAGTTAGCTGGGTCAATTATTTGACTGATGAGTTGGCCCACTAGTTAGCTTTTTTAATGAGCTGGCATTCTGGATTGCTGAACTAACTATTCGGCCTACTTGTTGATCAACTATGTAGCTGACCTAACTAGTAGGCTTACTAGTTAGCTGAGCTAACTTATAAGCTGACAAGTTGGTCAACTAGTAGACCGATGGGTTAGCTAACTCAACTAGTTGACCGACTAGTAGACTGACCCATTAGCTCACTTAATTAGTCCGCCTGCTTGTGAGCTGACAGGTGAGCTGACTAAACAAGTTGGCCAGTGAGTGAGCTGAATTGTCAGATGACTTAACTAGTCAGCCAGCAAATGAGCCAACCTGTCAGCTGATTAACTAATCGGCTGGCGAGTGACTTGACTAGTCAACTGAATTTAGTTGGTTTATGCGTGAGCCAACAGCTCAGGAGACTTAACTAGTTGACCAACGATTGAGCCAACTGGTGAGCCGAGTTAACTAGTCGACCTGTCAGTGAGTCGAAGGATGAGATGCCTTAACTAGTGGACCGGTGAGTGAGCCAACCAGTGAGCTGACTTTACTAGTCGGCTGGTGGGGAAACTGACTTGTTAGCTGACCTGTTGGCCTGCGAGCGAGCTGACAAGTTAGTTGACC
>NW_007148474.1:0-1024 GCF_000164805.1 Carlito syrichta | reverse complement strand
AGAGTCAGTCACAGGAATACCAATCACAAAGGTGGGCTTTTCATTGGAGCATCCATTATGGAGGAAGACATGTCACTGGAATTCCCATCACAGATGAGGGCCAGTCTCAGTGACATCCATTAAAGATAAGTGCTAGTCACTGAGGCAACCATCACAGAAGAAGGCTAATCACTGGGGCTCATATCATAGAAAAGAGCCAATCACTGGAACCCCCATCAGAGAAGGAAACCAATTACTGGGTCACTCATCACAAAGGAGAACAATTCACTGGGATACACCTTGCAGACGAGTGCAGTCACTTGGACACCAATAACAATGTAGAACCATTCACTGAGGCATCCATCACAGAAGAGAGCTTTTCTTGATCTAACCATTCCAAATGAAGACCAGTCACTAGAGCACATATTATAGAAGAAAGTCAATCACTGAGGCCCTGATACCAGAGGAAACCAAGTCAATGAGACACTCATCACAGAGCAGAGCCAGTCACTGAGGAACATAACAAAGAAGGACCAACACTGGGACAGCTATCAAAGAAGAGGACACTTCAAAAGTGAACCAATCACAGAGGAGGGTCAGTCATTGGTGCAACCAACACAGAATAGTGACCGTCACTGAGGCACGCATTTTGGAGAAGGTTCTGACATTGAAACAACCAGGACAGTTGAGGGCCACTCACCATTGCACACACACGAGGTTCATTCACTATGTCACCCACCACAGTGGAGGATCAGATATTTGAACAATCAACACAGAAGTGGGTCAGTCAATGTGACACTTATCATGCAAAAGGGTCAGAAAAAAAGCATGCATCACAGAGGAGGGCTAGTCACTGAGACACCCAATACAGATAAGGAGTAACTTGGAAGTCAATCCTGGAGTAGCGTCAGTCACTGGGCCACCACCCATCACCAAGGAGAGCTTATTGCTTTAGCACCCATCACAGAAGAGGACCAGACACTGGGGCATCTATAGTGGGTGAGGGCCAGTAACTGGGGGCTCCCATCACAGAAGAGGGACAGTC
>NW_007148473.1:0-577 GCF_000164805.1 Carlito syrichta | reverse complement strand
AGATAAAATAGGAGGACTAGTCACTGGGACATCCATCACAGAAGAGATCTTTTTATTGTGACACCCATCACAGGGAGGGTCCAGTCAATGGGGAAACCAATAATGGAGAAGAACCAGTCATCGGGACTCCCGTGACAGAGGGCACCTGTTAATGGGTTACACATCACAGATAAGGAACAGTCAATTGGCACCCATCACAGAGGAAAGAAAGTCAATAAGGCACCAAACACAGAGAAACAGTCATTATGGCTTCCATGACAGAGAGCCAGTTCAAATCTCAGAGGAAGCCCAGATTCTAATGCAATCATCACAGAGGACAGTCAGTTATTGGACCAACCATTACAAAAGGATGTAGTTACTAGGCACCCATAGCAGAACTAGACCAATCACTGGGACAGCAATCACAGAAGAGAGTCAATAACTTTGGCACCCATCACTTAGAGGGTGAGAAAATAGGGCACCTATCATGGAGTGTCGGTGACCAGCACTGACCAAGGGTGGGTTAGGACCCGCACCGGAGAATCAGGAGATGGCGAGAAGACCACTCGGAGGCTGTTCTTCTGGGAACAGTCTGATC
>NW_007148472.1:0-848 GCF_000164805.1 Carlito syrichta | reverse complement strand
AGCTAAGTAAGCTAGCTAAGGCTCGTAGCTCACTGGTTAGCTAATTATTTAAGTCAGCTACTTAAGTCTGCTACCTAAATAGTTGGCTAATAATTTAAGTCAGCTCGTTATTCAGCTAGTTAAATAGTTAGCTAACTATTTAATTAACGTGGTTAAGTCAGCTAGTTAACTAGTTAAGTCAGCCAGTTAAGTCAGCTAGCTAAGTTGTTAAGTCAGCTAGCTAAGTCATCTAGCTAAGTCAGCTTCTAATTTAGTCAGCTGGTTAAGACAGCTAGCTAACTAGTTAGCTAAAGGTTTAAGTCAGCAGGTTACATCAGGTAGTTAGCTAGTTAACTAATGGGTTAAGTCAACTGGTTTATCAGCTAACTAGCTAGTTAGCAATCGGGTTGAGTCAGTTGGTTGAGTAGGCTAGCTAGCTAGCTAGTTAACGAGTTAAGTCAGCTGGATGGTCAGCTAGATAGCTAGATAGCTAGCTTGTTAGCTAACGAGTTAAGTCAGATGGATGAGTCAGCTAGCCAGTTCATTAGCTAATGAGATAAGTCAGATGATTAAGTCCCCTAGCTAACATGTTAGATAACGATTAAGCTAACTACTTATTTAGCTCGTTAAGTCAGCTAGCTGGCAAGGAAGCTTACTATTTATGTCAGCTTGTTAGCTAGGCAGCTATCTTGTTAGCTAACTATTTAAGCCAGGTGACTAACTAGGTAGCTAGCTACTTAGCTAACTTTTTAAGTCAGCTGGCTTGTTAGGTAGCTGCTAGTTAAGCCAGCTATTTAAGTCAGCTGGCAAGCTAGGTAGCGAGCTTGTTAAGTCAGTTGGCTAGCCATCTGGCTAGATAGGTAGCTAGG
>NW_007148471.1:0-784 GCF_000164805.1 Carlito syrichta | reverse complement strand
GGTAGCTAGCTAGTTAAGAAAGTGAGATAGCTACCTGGCTAGCTAGTGAGGTCTTCGAGTTAAGTCAGCTGGCTAGCCAACTGGCTAGCTGGTTATGTCATCTAGTTTAGTCAGCTGTCTAGTCAGCTTTTTATGTAGGTAGCTAGCTAGATAAGTCAGCTTGCAAGCCAACAGGCTAGTTGTTCAAATCAGCTAGTTAAGTCAGCTGGCTAGTCTGCTGGCTTGGTAGGTAGCTAGCTAGTTAAGTGAGCTGCCATGTCAGCTTGCTAGCTTAAGTCAGCTAGGTAAGTCAATTTTCTAGCCAGTTTATTGGACACGTAGCCAGCTAGTTAAGTCAGCTAGTTAATTCAGCTGAAAACCAGCTTGCTAACTAGTAAAGTCAGCTCATTAAGTCGGTTGGCTATCCAACTCGTTAGTTAGTTAAAAAGCTAGTTGAGGCAGATGGCTATCCATCAGGCTAGCTAGATATTTCAGCTAGTTAAGTCAACTGGTTAGCTAGGAAGCTAGCTATATAAGTCAGCTAGATATGTCAGCTAGCAAGCTAGATAAATTAGGTAAAGTCAGCTGTCTAGCTAAATAGCTAGACGGGTAACCAGCTAGTTAAGTCAGGTAGTTAAGCCAGCTGACTAGCTAGGTAGCCAGCTGGTTAAGTCAGCTAGTAAAGTCAGCTTGCTAGCTAATTAATTTAGCGAGCTAAGTCAGCTGTCTAGCCAATTGCCTCTTTGGTAGCCAGCTAGTTAAGTCAGCTGGCTAGCCAGTTAGCAAGCTAGTTAAGTAATCAAGT
>NW_007148470.1:0-807 GCF_000164805.1 Carlito syrichta | reverse complement strand
TGTAATGTCACTGAAGGCATAGGACAGGTGAGCCCTGTGTCCACCTTTGAAAACTCCCAAGAATGACAGGACAAAAAGTCACTTTTTGTTCCCCATCCCTGAGGGTGAATCCTCACGCTCCTCGGTGGTGGTAGTGGTGTTGGTGGTGATGGCGAGTATTATTTGATGTCGGAATCCTGCTGTGTCACCCAGGCTGGAGACCAGGGGCATGCACACGGCCACCACGGATTCCACCTGCCTGACTCAGACGATGTTCCCACATCAGCCCCGTGTGGCCGGAACGACAAGCGTGAGCCATGGTGCTTGGCTCATTTTTTGACTTCTTTTAGAGATGAGGTCTCACCAAGCTGCCCGAACTGGTCCCGAACGCAGGTGCTCAGGCCATCCACTTGTCTCAACCTCCCAGAGCCTGGGGATTACAGGCATGAGTCCCCGTGACCAGCCTCCACACCTCTCTCAGGGTGCCACAGTGAGGCTCACTCTGTCCAATGACCCAGGAATCCAGAGTGGTCAGCCGGAGTGGCTTGCCAAGTCTTCCCTGGGGAGAGCACCTGGCACAGGGGCATGTCTTCCCTAGGGGAACACACCCCTCCACCTGCCTGGTTCCTCAAGATGGACCCTCTTGCTCCTCCCAGGGATCACCTCTGGGAAAGGGAGGACGTCACTCTGAAACCCTTGGGGGGACAGCTGGGTAACTCATACCTGTCTCCTTGGCACTCAGGAAGGCCAAGATAGTAAGATGGGCAGATCCTGATAACTCGAGACCAGGATGTACACCATAGCAAGCAGCCACCTCAACCCCAGGAA
>NW_007148469.1:0-1359 GCF_000164805.1 Carlito syrichta | reverse complement strand
TCAAGTCAGCTAAATATTCGGCTCGCTCACCTGCCAACCTGTCAGCAAACTAGTCGGCTTTCTCACCAGCCAACAGGTTAACTAACTTGTCGATTTGCTCACAGGCCAACAGATCAGCGAACTAGTCAGCTTGCTTGCCAGCCAACTAGTTAAGTAAGCTCACAGGTCGGCTCACTCACCGGCCGAATAGTTAAGGCAGATCACACATCAGCTCACTCGCCAGCCGACTAGCTAAGTCGGCGCACTGGGGGTCTCACTCACCGGCCAACTAGTAAAGTCTGACCAGTTGACTGACACATCAGCTGACTAAATTCAGCTGACCAGTCATCTCACACACTGGTTGACTAGTTAAGTCAGCTGAGCAGTCGACTCACCTACTGACCGACTAATTAAGTCAGCTGACCAGTCGGCTCACTCGCAGGTCTTCTAGTTAAGTCAGCTAACCGGTAGGTTCACTCGTCGTCTGAGTAGTTAAGTCAGCTAACTGGTCGACCTACTAGCTGTCCAACTAGTTAAGTTAGCTAACCAATCGGCCGACTAGTGGCCCAACTTGCCAGTCGACAATTTAGGTCAGTTCAGTAGTTGGCTGACTAGTTAGGTCAGCTAAATAGCCAGACAACTATTCGGACGACTAGTTAGATCAGTAAATCTGTCAGCCAACTAGTTAACCGAGCTAAATAGCGGGCCAACTAGTCAGTCAACTAGTTAATCCAGCTAAATAGTTGCTAACTATTTGACCAACTTTTTATGCCAGCAAAAAGTCGGCTGAGCAGTCAGCCTACATATTAAACCAAGTAATTAGTCGGCGACTCATCAGCCAACAAGTTAAGTCACTTAACTAACTCGTTAACCAACTAGCTAAGTCAGCTAGTTATCTCATTTACTAACTAGTTAAAACAATTACCGTGCCTTTGGGAGGCTGAGGTGAGTGGATTGCCTAAGCCTGCGGGTTCAAGACCCGCCTGGGCAGCGAGACCTCATCTCTACAATAAATCAAAAAATCAACCGGGCATGGTAGCGCATGCCTGTAATTCCGGCTACTTGGAAGGCTGAGGCGGAAGGATTGCCGGAGCCCAGTGGGTAGAGGCTGCGGTGGCCGGGAGCGGCCACTGCACTCCAGTCTGGGTGACAGAGCGAGACTCCAACTCCAAAAAAAACCAAAAAAACAAAACAAAACAAAAAAACAATTAGCTAGCTCATTAAACAACTTGTTAAATCAGCTAGCTATCTCGTTAGCCAACTAGTTAAGTCAGTTAGCTAAGTCAGCTAGCTAGGCAGCTAGCTGGCTAAGTCAGCTAGTTAAATCAGCTAGCTCACTTGTTAGCTAACGATTTAAGTCAAATACTTGAGTCTGCTTCC
>NW_007148468.1:0-2280 GCF_000164805.1 Carlito syrichta | reverse complement strand
AAGAGTTAAATCAGTTGGTTGAGTCAGCTAACGACCTAGCTAGCTAACGATTTAGGTCAGGTGGTTGTGTTAGCTAGCTAGCTCATGAGCTAATGAGTTAAGCAAGATAATTAAGTCACCTAGCTTGCATGTTAGATAATGAGTAAGGTAACTAGTTAGCTACCTGGTTAAGTTAGTTAGCTAGTTGGCAGCTAACTATTTAATTCAGATGGCTAGCTCTGCAGCTAGCTGTTAGCTAAATATTTAAGTCAGCTGGGTAGCTAGGTAGCTAGCTAGTTAAGTCAGCTAGTCAAGTCAGCCAGTTAGCCAGCTGGCTAGCTAGGTAGTGAGCTAGTTATGTCAGTTGGCTAAGCCGGCTGGGTAGCTGGTTAATTCAGCTAGTTAAGAGAGCTGGCAAGCCAGTTTGACCAAGTAGGTAGCTAGCTATTTGTGTCAGGAGATAGCTACCTGGCTAGATAGTGATGTCAGTGAGTTAAGTCAGCTGGCTAGCCAACTGTCTAGCTGGTTAAGTCAGTTAGTTTAGTCAGCTGTCTAACCAGTTGGCTAGTTAGGTAGCTAGCTAGATAACTCAGCTTGCTAGCCAGCAGGCTAGCAGTTCAAGTAAACTAATTAAGTCAGCTGGTTAGCCTGCTGGCTAGGTAGGTAGCTAGCTAATTAAATGAGCTGGCTACCCTGCTTTCTAACTTAAGTCATATAGGTAAGTCAGTTGGCTATCCAGCTGGCTAGACAGACAGTCAGCTAGTTAAGTCAGTTGGCTAGGCAACTGACTAGCTGTTTAAGTCAGCTAGTTAAATCAGCTGGCAACCAGCTGGCTAACTAGTTAAGACAGCTCATTAAATCAGTTGGCTATCCAGTTGGTTAGCTAGTTAAAACCCTAGTCAAGTCAGATGGCTATCCATCTGGCTAGCTAGTTATTTCAGCTAATTAAATCAGCTGGTTAGCTAGGAAGCTAACTATAAGCCACCTAGTTATGTCAGCTTGCTAGCTAGTCTAGTCAGCTAGTTTAGTCAGCTGGTCAGCAAGATAGCTAGCTAGGTAGCTAGCTAGTTTAGCCAGCTAGTTAAGCCAGCTGGCTAGCTAGGTAGCTAGCTGGTTAATTCAGCTAGTGAAATCAGCTTGCTTGCTAGTTAATCAGTGAGTTAACTCAGCTGGCTAGCCAGCTGCCTCACTGTGTAGCTGGCTAATTAAGTCAACTGGCTAACCAGTTAGATAGCTAGTTAAGTAACCTTGTTAATTCATCTCACTAGCAACCTGGATAGCTAGGTAGCTAGGTAGTTAAGTCAGCTGGCTATCCAGCTGTCTAGCTAGGTAGTTATGCAGTTAAGTCAGCCTGCTAGATAACAGGCTACCTGATTAAGTGAACTAGCTAAGTCAGATGGCTAGCCAGTTGGCTGGTTATGTAGTAAGCTCATCAATTCAGCTGGCTAGCCATCTGGCTACCTAGTTAGGTCAGCTAGATAATTCACCTGGCTTCCCAGCTGGCTGGTTAGGTAGCTAGCAAGTTTTCAGCTAGCTGGTTAGCTGGCTATCTGGTTAAGTCAGTTCTATAATTCTGCTGGCCATCCAGCTGGCTAGCTAATCAAGTCAGATAGTTAAGTCAGCTGACCAGCCAGCTGGCTAGCTCGGTAGCTAGCTAGTTAATTCAGCTAGTTAACTCTGCTGGAGAAGTAGGTAGCCAGCTTGTTACGTCAGTTAGTTAATTCAGCTGGATAGCTGGTTAAGTCAGTTAAATCAGCTGGCTAGACAGCTGCCTATGATGGTAGCTATTTAGTTATGTCAGCTGGCTAGCCAGCGGGCTAGCTAGATAAGTCACCTAATTAAGTCAGCTCGCTGGCTAGCTGGTTAGACAGTTAGTTAGGTAGTCAAGTCATCTGGCAAGCCAGTGGGCTATGTAGGCAGGTAACTACTTAAGTTTGTTGGCTAGCCATCAGTCTTTCTAGTTATAACAGCTAGTTTAGTCAGCTGGCTATCCAGCTGTCTAACTAGGTAGAGAACTTGTTAAGTTTGATGGCTAGCCAGCTGAATACTTCATTAAGTAGATAGCTGACTACTTTATTAAATAGATTGCTAGGCAATTAAGTCAGTTCACTCCCCAGGTGGCCACCTAGTTAAGTCAGCTAGTTAAGAGAGCTGGCTATCCAGCTGGCTAGGTAGTTAATTCAGCACATTAAGTCAGTTGTCAAGTCAGCTGGCTAGCTAGTTAACAAGCCAGTTAAGTCAGATGGGCAGCCATTTGGCTCTCTAAATATTTCAGCTAATTATGTCAGCTGGTTAGCTAGG
>NW_007148467.1:0-509 GCF_000164805.1 Carlito syrichta | reverse complement strand
TCTTTTGATGGGCAACACAGTTGGTTCCATGTTCTTGCTATTGTGAACAATGCTGCAATACACATACGTGTGCAGGTATCTTTTTATAATTGATTTGAGGTCCTCCGAGTATATTCCCAGTAAGTGGATTGTGGGGTCATATGAAAGGTTGATTTTTAGAACTTTTAGGAATCACCACACTATTTTCCACAGATGCTGTACTAGTTTGCAATCCCACCAACAGCGTAGAAGTGTTGCCTTTTTGCCACATCCTCTCCATTTGTTATGTTTTGAGTTATTGATGATGGCCATTCTGACTGGAGTTTGGTGGTATTTCAGTGTAGTGTTAATTTGCATCTCCTTGATGACTAGTGAGGTTGAACATTTCTTCATGTATCTGTTGGCCAATCATACGTCTTCTTTTGAGACATGTCTATTCATATATTTTGCCCACTTTGTAATGGAGTTACTTTTTTTTTCTTTTTTGCACATTTGGGTTCCTCATAGATCCTAGATGTTAGGCCTTTGTC
>NW_007148466.1:0-5784 GCF_000164805.1 Carlito syrichta | reverse complement strand
GGGTACCACATGGCCCCAGGCCACAGGCCCCAACTCAGATCAGATGCATGTGTGTCTTTGGGATCTTCTTGTAGCGAAGGGAGCTTTGAGGTAAAGCATAAACAAATTTTTTAAACTGCCCCAGATATCTGAAGAAACTCAGGATGTAAGTACACACTCTGTCTGGTATGTATCTCTCTGTGTGTCTCCCTTGCATTTCATCTCATTCCTGATTCTCTGTATTGCTTCTGTATTTGTCTTTTATGTTATGACAAGTGGTCAGTACTTGTGTCTCCTCTCTGCCTCTGTTGCTGTAGCCCTCGCCAAGTCTGTTTCTCTCCCTAAGAATCTCTGGCTAATTCGCCTCACAACTACTTGTGGCTTCCAAGTCCTGGGACATACAGCCTGTATACCCAAAGAGGTTGAGGAGCAGATTTGGATGGTCTCACCTGTGATCATGATGTCCATGGGATCACTGGTAGCTGACCAAAGAGAAGAGAAATTTCTGACAGAACCATAGAAGTTGTACATTCCTGCATGGAGAGGTGTCATAGGACCCAGGAAGAAGTTGGCCGGGGACCCCTCATGATCCAACTCCACAATAAGATACAAAGGGTCCTTAGTTAACCCCTCCTTGTGCAGAATGAAGGCCTGAAACACTATCTTTGAGAAGCATTGCAGGATGATGCTTCCTCCTGATTTCACCAGGGAGCCTGGGTGAGCCAGGAAGGGTTTTCTGTAGACTCCTAAGAACAGAGGTTGTGAGTTTAAAATAAGAACCCCTCCGATCCCATTATATAGAACCTGGAATGAGATGACTCATATCTCTGTGTCTGTCTCTCTCCTTTCTCTCTGTGTCTCCATGTTTTTTCCTGTGTCTACTACCTCCCTAGTGAAGGTCTTCTTTATCTTTCTCCCTCCCTTGTCTCTGTTTCACTGTCTTTTATAGCACTGGACTTCACTTCCACTGGGATCATCCTCTTCACTTTGCTGTTGTATCCTTTTCTCTCCAATATCTTTCCTGCTCTCTATTGTAGGGTGAAAGAGGGACCACCACAGGCTACACATCCAGGCTCCTACTTCATACACTTTTGGACATACTGGAGTCCCTGGGAGGAGGGAAGAATTAAGCAGTAAGGTAGGTACCATGGTCCTTCCCAATGGCCACACAATCTGCTTCTGGTGGGGACTCTGAGGCATCTCCTGCCATGATGGTGCCTTCTCCATGGTCCCAGATTCTGTAAGGTGGCCCCGAGTCTGGCTCCTGCGACAGAGACCCCTCCCTCCCAACTTGAGGTTGCATCAGCACCCCGCCCCTACTGATCTCCAGGTAGCCCCCAGTTTTCTTACTTTTATTCTTAGTTTGTCCTTGACATGGCTATCTGTATTGGCCTCCAATTGCAGCTGTAACAAATTGTCACAAACATGGAAGCAGGAAACAGCACACTATCCTACAGTTCTGGGGGTCAGAAATCTGATATTGTCTCGCTGGTATACATAAAGGTGTTTGCATGGCTATTCTCCTTCAGGAGACTCTAGGGGGAGAATCTATTCCCTTAACAGTTCCAGCCTCTAGTGGTCACCTGAATTCCTTGTCTTATGGCCCTTCCTGTACCTTCAAAGCCCACAGCAGCTGGTAGAGTCTCTGTCCTGCTGCATTGCTCTGACTCTCACTCTTCTGCTTCCCCCCACTCTCATGTGGATCCTTGTGATTACAATGAACCCACCTGTACACTCCAGAATATTTGCTCTTTCTCAAGGTCGACAGATGAAAATCCTTGTTTTCATCTTTAATCCTAATCACCCTTGGAACATAACATAACATATTTACAGACTTGGGGTATTTTGAATTAACGGAATAACTGATAGCACTTATCCTGCCCACCACTGTGCTCATTCCCTGCATCCAATGCCCTCTTGTCTAAAATAGTTGGAGAACTTTTAAGTATTGTGACTGGACCCTGACTGGCATTGCCACCTGAAACCCTGAGATTCAGCAGGTTGAAGCAATGAAAAGCCATGCTGATCAGGAGTATCTTACCCGTGACAACAATCTCTAGGAGGTTGCTGGGTGCTAACCGCAGAGCGGATGAGTTAGAGTAGAAACCTGATGTCTGTAGGTTCCTGCATGTGCTGTGGTCACAGGGCCCATAAAGAGCTTGTTTTGGAATATCTTGCCCTAGAGCTCAGGGAGTCGGACCCTATCTTCCTTGTAGAGTCTGAACATGCTAACCCCACGATGAGACTGACACTGAAGATTCACGTGTCCTCCTAGAGGAGCCATATGGCTCAGCAAGGCAGACAGGGAGGGCTTTTCCTGACCACCTGGAGGAGAAGAAGACACAGACTTCGAGAGGAAGATGTGGAGCTGCTCCTCCCTCCCTGTGCAGAGGACCCTTTCCGTGTTTCTAAAGCTCTTTTCCACACTGGGGTGCCCAGGGATACTTGGACCCACCACTGCATAGACACAGCTTGTCCTCTCGTAACAATTGTGCCAGAAGAGAACTTTGAGCAAGTGCTGACTGGGAACTCTTACTAGATTTTAACAAGGCAAAATTTGTTTTATAAAACAACAAAATGTGGAACCAGAATAAGGGCAAGATCTATGTGAATAAAATAACAGCAAATGCAGGAAACACAATAAACAATTAAGCCTGTGCCACAATACTTTGGAATGTAGGGGCTCATGGCATATAGCTCCCCCTCCTCTTCTGGCAGAATGACAGCAGCCACCGCAGCTCCCACCATCATGGAAATGCTGAAGAAGGTGAGTTTCCATCCTGCTGCTCCCAGCACTGTTTCCTTCCTTATCTCTACAGTTGACACTGTTGCCTCACCAGACACCCCAGATCTGAGCACCACAGTCTTCCTCGTGTCCCCTTTGAGCTACCCAGGCAATGAATAGATGCTGGGGAGGTTCTCTAGGACAGAATCGAGTGCCAGGTTTCCCAGGGACCCTGCTTTCAGTTTACAAGATAGCCGTGGACAGAGTTTCCCAAGGTCAACACGTCCACCTCCTGTCCCCGTGTTTCAGGACAATCCACTATTTTTGGTGAACGGCAACCCAAGACTCTGAAAAGGACTTACCCACTTGTGTCCCACTCCTCTGGACCATGATGAGTCCTGTAAAGATATATCCTGATGGATTATCCATCTCCTCACCAGCATGTCCTACCCTTTGCCCCAGCCAGACCCTTACTGGGCTAAGACTCAGCCTTCAACTCCCTCCCACGACCACAAGGCAGTAGGACTCTAAGCTGTGGGGACACTCATTCTGCAGGATATATCTCAACCCTAGCATCCCCTTGCTCCATTCCCTTCCAGGACTCACCAAGACACACCAGGCTAATGAACATGAGCAACACGGTGCTGCTTCTGCTGAAACAAGGCAGCAACCCAGCAAAATTAACCAGCGCACAGGATATCTTGGGAGAGCCCGCTCATGTAGTTTACTTATGGAACACAATACAAGAAGGTGATGCACAGACTATTATTACCCTCATGAGGCCATGGTGGGTGTCCAGTCTGTAGAGAAATATGGCTTTCCAGAGTTGTTGCAATTAAAGCTGTTGCTTCACATCATTTGCTGTGGCCGAGCTCAAAACACAACTCTGATCCGATACCTCACACACAAAATGGTGAATTCTGGACTTACATGATTGCCTTGTAATGTATTTTTGTTATTTTTGTCTTAGGTTCAATGTTTTATTCATGATTAATTTACAAAATATCTAATAGGTCTTACTAACATGTGAGAGCAATTATTAAAAATAAATAATCCTAAGTTTTCATGTTGGCATTCTAGTATTGAGTCAGAACCACTTAAAATTATTTGAATTTCCAGTGGAAGGATTATGCAGTTATTTAGAATCATTACATTCTAATCATTTTTGCTAATAGTAAAAACACTTGTGAACTTTAGACCTTGTAGTGTTATCTAGAATTTGTCTTGTAACCTAAGAATCTAAAGATATGGGGCACAATTCAGGGTTAGGTATACAAACGTTGATTATGCAGGTACCCTTGTTGATGAGCTGTGTCCCTCCCACCCCTAGCTGTTTCCCTCAACTGCCAATCCCACTCCTTCTCCTCTGGCAGTTTTCCACGACTGCCAATCCCTTTCTTATAGTGTTATGATAATTGCTCAAGGTCCACTTATGAGTGACAATATATGGTACTCTGTTCTTTGTTTCTGTGATAGATCACTTAGTATGATAGATTCTAAATCCATTCAAGTTGCTGCAAAGTCAATATGTTTGTCCTTCCTTATGGCTACATAATATCCCATTGTATATATGTACCACATTTTCCTTATCCAGCCCAGTCTCGATGGGCAGCATGTTTGGTTCCAGTGTTTTTGCTATTGTGAATAGAGCTGCAACAAGCACACGTGTGCAGGTATCTCTTTTGTAGAGTGATTTGAGTTCCTTCAGGTATATTCCCAATCGGAGAATTGCTGGGTCACATGGAAGGTCAATTTCTAGTTCTTTCAGAAATTGCTACACTGTCTTCCAAAGAGATTGCATAGTTTGCATTCCCACCAGCAGTGTAGAAGTGTTCTTTTTTCTCCGCATCCTCACCAGCATCTGTTGTTGTTTGTTTTATCGCTGATGGCTATTCTTACTGGGGTTAGGTGGTATCTGAATGTGATTTTGATTTGCTCTTCTCTGATGACACGTTAGGCTGAATATTTTTCATGTGTCTGTTGGCTGCCCATGTATCTTCTTTTAAGAAGTGTCTATTCATGTCTTTCCCCCACTTTTTAATGGGGTTGTTGGTTTTTTTGCTTTCGGCACTCTTGAGTTTCTGTAGATCCTATATGTTAGGCCTTTGTCAGATAAACAGTTGACAAATATTTTTTCCTTAGAATATCAACTTACCACTGCCAATTATAAATGACAGAAAGAAAGCTAAAACATATTTTAAGAAAGGAAACAAACTGATAACAGCCCCCAGCGTGAACACCATCACATCGTAACAACCGAATCACCAAATTCACCCATGTATTACGCCATCAGTTTTCCTACATGACTCCTACCTTTCTGAAATTTGTAAGAACATTTTCATTGGGTATTGCAAATTTGGAAAACTAATACCTTCTTAAAGAAATATCATTAGTTATGTTGGTAAGGCTGACCTAGAACTCTTAGGCTCCAACTATCCTCCTGCCTAATATTCCAAGTGCTGGGACTACAGATGCAAGCCACCACACAGATAATCACTTGTAATACATTTTGACAGCTAAGAGCTCATACATACAATCACTTCAAATTAAAAAGATGAAATTTACTTCTTGCTTATTTTTTCTCACGTTTATATTTCTATAACACTTATGTATTGCATGTTGCAGCTCTATTTTATTCTTATGGAGTGCAGTATAGTAGTCTTTGTATTACTATAGGAACTAATTCATTCTTGTCATGTACATTAGTGTTACTTCTGGGTTTTCTCTTTTATGACTCAGAACTTTATAATCATTCTTGTATGTAACCCCCCCACAGATAATATGCAGAATTACTCATATATATGATACAGAGGATATAATATACATTAATACTTGTACTTAACATTATTAATTATTAATTTTGGTTGCAAATTGATATTGAGCATAAACAGAGTGTCAAAATATGATCATCTTGATCAAATGTGGCCATTGAAATGTTTAGAAACTATTCAGATTCTTGCAAGAAAGAAACTTTTGATTTCACTGATTTTTTTCATCACTGTCATGTATGTATGTATTTTTTGCTTATCATTGTGTTTGCTTACTTTTATGTAAAGTTAATAGAAGTCAAGAATCCTAAG
>NW_007148465.1:0-707 GCF_000164805.1 Carlito syrichta | reverse complement strand
CAAAGTCCAGAAGTGTTCCTGCTGACAGAAGACTGGAAAACAGTACCCGGGAACAGCATGTGTTTAAGCCTAGAATTAAGAATGACCCTCTTCTATGTATGGAATTGTGAGTTAATCAGAGTGATTGTAGCCTCAAGTAGGACTTGCATATGGTCTGTTAAGTTGTAGAGGTTGGCTGGTGTCATGTGAAATAGAAAATTGTGAATTACACAAAGGACATTTTTTTCTCTCCAGCAGGCAGTGCAGATTTTAAAAATATGTCAACAGGAGAGAACCATGTTCAGATTCACGTTGTGATGAGGAGGGAAGGCTCTAGAGATGAAGACTGATGTGTTCAGATTCCAGGTGTTGTACATTTGTGCTCTCAAACTGGGTTTGAGAAAGAGGAATGGCTTCCACAGATTACCCCCTCAAGGTCATTCTGAGTATGCACACGAGACAGGAATCAGCTCTTTGTTGGGGCTTAGCATCTTGCCAGTTCTATGTACACGCTGGTATCTGCTAAGTGTTCCTTGGGCCTTTTGGAAGTGGGAATGACTTTTTTTCTGTGTGAAAAATCCAATGATCCAACTGTGTGTACATCACCACACGTGGGTCTCCTCCATCGGAGTCCTGGAAAGAGGGAAATGTTGAATGAGTCCTGGAAAGAGGGAAATGTTGAATTATTTTAATAAAATAATAAAAATTTTATTAAAGTTTCTGGACTG
>NW_007148463.1:0-844 GCF_000164805.1 Carlito syrichta | reverse complement strand
CAGGACCAAAGAACTAGGCACAGAGAAGTAGAATGATGATTTCAATCCAGGCACCCCTGTCATTCCTGCATTTAGCCTATTACACTGGGTGCCTCTCTTTGAACTGCTGCTCCATTTCTTCTTGTTCCTCTGAAAATTATGGATTGGTATATATAGTGAAATGGAATCTCAGAAAGAAGTTAGTAAAACCAAGATTAAGCAACAGAAAAATCGGACGCAGTGAGAAAAATTTCAGACTTCTGACCTATAAAACTGGAAGATAATCTTAGTTTCTGTGTTGTTTTGATCTAACAAGCTTTTAGAAATTTGGTACAGAAAACTTGGAAATGGTTATTCATTGCATGGGTAGCACATGGAAGACTGTATGAATGAATAGGTGAGTAGAAATGTGGTATGTGTGGATGAACTCAGTTCCTTCTTGTTGCAATGTTCTCGTTCTGCTGAGTACAACAGGCTTGCATCTGATAGACAGGAGCTCTGTCCCTGTCAAGTGGAAGTTCTCTGGAGCCCTGAACACCCCACCAGTATTTCCTTCCTGTCCCACTGTCCAGCTCCCATGAAACCCTTTTCCAGTTAGGAATGCAGAACAGGCACCATATTTTTCCAGGAAAGGGTGTCTCAAATTTCTTGCTTAAAGCAGGTTTCAACTACGGAAAATTAGAGATTAAGAGACCCCACTGAGCAGTGTCCTGTGCTAGCCCCATCCCCTTCTGCAGTTGTAGATCCTGGGGTCAGAGAGGAAAGATGACAAGCCCAATATCACAAAGGTGAGAGGTGGCTGGGTCGACACTGGAATCCATGGTTCTCTACCTCCCCTGAGATAGGAGAGATTTTTCACTCACCC
>NW_007148462.1:0-3629 GCF_000164805.1 Carlito syrichta | reverse complement strand
GGTGCCGATGGCTACATAAAGGACCCACAACTACATAGACTCAGCACGTCTTCATACAGCAAATGTGTGGGCTGAGAACCTTCAAGCAAGTGCTGATAAAGAAATTCATACTACATTTTAACAATGAAACATTTGTTAAATAAACAGCAAAAGGTAGACCCAGAATTGACAGTCAGTACTATGTGAATAAAATAACATCATCTAATGCATAAAACAATAAACAATTGGCCTGCATCAAATTATTCTGGAATGTTGGGGGCTCATGGCACATGGTTCCTCCACCTCCTCTGGGAGAATGACAGCAGTCACACTGCAGCTTCCGCTGTCATGGAAATGCTAAAGAGTATGAGTTTCCATCTGCCCTAGAGGGTCTGCTGTTTCCAGCACAGTTTCCTTCCTTGTCTTCTCAGATGACACCACTTCTTACCCAGACAGCCCAGTTCTGGAACCATAGTCTTCCTCTGGCCGCTGAATTTGACCCAGTTGATGGGTAGATGCTGGGGAGGGTCTCTGGGACAATCGGGTGTCAGGTTTCCTAGGAACCCTGCTTTCTAATAAAAAAAAAAAAGAATTCACACTCAGGGCTTCCTATGTTCAACACATCAGCCCATGTCCTGTGCTGCTGCCCTCATGCTTCAGTAGAATCCACTTATTTTGAGTGGCTGGCAACCCAAGATTTGTAAAGGGCTCACCCACTGTTGTGCCAATTCTCTGGACCAAGAAGAACCCTAGAAGGAAAGATCCTGATAAAGATCCATCTCTTCACAAACCTGGCCTCCCCTTCCTGCCAGCCAGACCAGGCTGAGGACAAACTCAGCCCTCAACTCTCTCTCAACTCTCTCTCCCCACCCCAAGGCAGTAGGGTCATGTGCTGTGGAGACACCCAGTCCCCAGGGCATCTATCCACCTAGGATTCCCTCCCTCCATTCCTTTGCAGGACCCTTCAAGACACAACAGGCTGACAAACATGAGCGACATGGGGCTGCTTTTGCTGAAAGCAAGCAGAGATCCAGCAAAATTAACCAGTGCGCAGAATGTCATGAGGGGCCCTGCTCATGCAGTTTGCTTGTTGACCACAATACAAGTAGATGATGCACAAAGACTACTCTTGCCTTCATGAGGCCGAGGTGGGCATCCAGCCAGGGGAGAAATATGGCTTTCCAGAAGTTGTTGCAATTAAAGAAGTTGCTTTACATGTTAACTATGGTCAACTCGAAACACAACTCATTTTCAATCCCTCACACCCATAATGGTGAATTCTGTACTCAGATTAACAACTTTTAATTGATTGCTGTTGTTTCAACCTTAGAGTCAAACTTTTCTTCATAGTTAATATACAAAATATCAAATAGGCATTATTACCATATGAGAATAATCATTACAAATAAATCATGATGAGTTTACAGGTGACATTTCTACAATTAAGCCAGAGCCAGTTAAAATTATTTGAATTCCCAGTAGAGGATTATTCAGTTATTTAGAATCATAGAATTATATTTTATTAGCAAAAACCTGTAACTGTGAAACTTGTAGTGTTATCTAGAATTTGTCTTGTGACCAAAGATTCGAAACCCTTGTTTATCTCTCTGTTTCTCTCTCTTTCTCTCTGTCTCTTTCTCTTAATTTTAAATTGACATAAATATTCAGTAACTCAATGCTATAGGATATCAACTTTCAAGAGCCAATTATAAATATCAGAAAACTTGAGAATATTTTAAGGACACAAACTAATAACATCCTCCAACTTGAATTCCAGAATGTTGCAGTAGCTCATTCACCAAATCCACCCATATACTCTGTCATCAGTTTTTCTCACTTGACCCTTACCTTTCTGAAAATTGTATAAAATGTTTATGAGGTGTATAAATTTATGAAACACATATTTTTTTGTTAAAGAAAGGCATCTCGCTATGTTGGCAAGGTTGACCCAGAACTCCTAGGCTCAAAATATCTTCCTACATCAATGTCCCAACTTCTGGGACTATAGGTACTAGCTACTACTTAGGTAATGATTGCAATTAACTTTATATGCATATGTATGTGTGTCTATTTATACACACACACACACACAAACACACACACATCTAAGAACTAACTTATACAGCTGCATCAAAATAAATAGGTGAACTTTGCTTTCTGTTTGCTTTTTCTCAACTTTTTATTTCTGTAACACCTATCGAATGCTACAGATGTATTTTACTCTTTTGGATTGCAGTATAATAATCCTCGCATAACTATATGCACTTATCCATTCTTATTATGGGCATTTGTATTGTTTAGGGGGTTTTCTCTTTTAAGACTCAGGTCCTTCGAATCATTATTGTATGTAATCTCTTGCATATAATATGCAAAATTAATCATATAAATACCTAGACATGGAATTATTCGTTTTAGTTGCAAATTAATTTGAATTTAAGCAGAGAGTGCCAAAGTATGTCCACCTCGGTCAAATGTGGCCATTTGTAAGAAGCAAACTTTTGGTTTCATTCATTTTTCTCCACTGTTTTAATGTATGAATGTATTTTTGTATTTTTTGCTTATCATTGTATTTCCTTTCTTGCTCTTACTTTTGAATGAATTTGCCTATTTAGATACAAAGTTAATTGAAGGAAATAATTCTGAAAGCAGTGAGACAAAAGCCTCAAATAATTGGTAAAGTCAAACCTATCAGACTTACAGCAGACTACCCAGCAGGAACCCCACAAAACAGAAGGGACTGGGGCCCCATCTTCAATGTCCTCAAATAGTGTAACTGTCAGACAAGCAACTTGTATCATAAAACATAAGTGAGGGAGAAATAACGTCTTTCTCAGACAGACAAATGCACAGGGAATTTGTCAATACATGACTGGGTCTACAAGAAATAATCAAAGAAGTCTAAATACTGAAACAAAAGGTGGGAATACACCAGTCGAAAAATACTGACTTTAAGTATTTCTTAACGTGAAAGTTAGATCTTCATTTTAGACCTTCCAATGTTTCTAACATAGACAGTTGAGGCTTATTGCTCCTTAAGACACTACATCACAAGTCACTCAATGAGGCATATTTTCATTTATTTATTTTAAAGATGTGGGGTACAATTCAGGGTTAGGTATACAAATGTTCATTATGCAGGTACCCCTGATGATGAGGTGTGCTTCTCCTATCCCTGGCATTTCCATCAACTACTAATCTCACCCTGCTTCCCAAGCAGAATGCCACTACTGCCAATATCACATTCCTTCCCTCCCCTGGACGTTCCCGCTACTGCCAGTCCTTTTCTTATAGTATTACTTAATTGTTATAATTGTTCAAGGTCCAATAATGAATGAGAACAAGTGAGTCTCGGTTCTTTGTTTTTGTGATAGATCGCTCAGTATTACAGACTTAAAATCCATCCAGGTTGCTGTGAAGTTCATGATTTTGTCCTTCTTTATGGCTTCTATTTTTATTTTTTTTTAATCAAAATTTTTTATTATGGTGTTGTAGGGTACAGTTAAGGGTTAGGTATACAAATACGCTTCATTTAGGCCCCCTTGCTGATAACCAGTGTCTCCCAGTCTCCAGACAGATGTTTACTACCATTAGTCTCACCCTCCTTCCCCTCCCTCCATAGTTTCCCCCACTACTATCAGTCATTTCTTATG
>NW_007148461.1:0-9033 GCF_000164805.1 Carlito syrichta | reverse complement strand
CTGCCAACACCACACTGACTGTTTAGCAGTTTTTGATCAAAAATGAACCCCGTGCGTCACCCTCCCTGTGCAACCAATCTCACCCTCAGTAAACTTTTTCTTGCTAACCTTACTGAAAAATGTCTTCGAAGAGAAAACATTTTGCCAATGTGGAAAACATGAAGCAAAAATTACAGCAGAATCACTGAAAGGCATCAAAATTGACAAGCTCAAAAACTGTTTTGAACAGTGGAAAAAGCATCTTGATAGGTATATTGATGGTTACTGAAGAGTTTAAATGTGTAAGAATAAATACTCGATTTTTTAATAAATAAATTCTGGGTGTTTTGGGGTCCCTTCATAAAGTTTTTGTTTCATATTTAATTCATTTTGTTTTCCTCCTAGGTTATTTTCCACCCTATTCGTAGACATCAACATTTTGTAGATCACTCTAGCATAGACTTCTAAAAATGGACAGTTTTTTTTCCTAGACCGAATTAATTCCATTGGAACCTTGAGTTGCACTTCCTGTTTCTTTTAGAGGAGATTCAACTAATTAGAAATATAATCCATGTTAGAATGAGCAAAAAATAATGTTTATTTCACTGGGGTAGCAGGTGGCTACTTCTTTTTTTATATATACATTGAAACCTCATCTCAATTTCAGTTGCAGCAGTCACAATTCCTAAAGCTAATGTTCACAAAAGTGTGTAAATATAGAGGGCATTCTTGCAATACAGTGTTTATGTTTCTTGGAAAATACGACATTTACATGCTGTGGCACACAAGGGGTTCTGAAACCTGAGCCCTTCAGACATCACCACTCTGAAAAAACTAACCTTCATGGGATGGGCTATCCTGTCCATCAATACCACTGCCTGTTGGGAAGAGGGCAGAATCGTGCACATCTGGGCTCCTATGGGCGCCCGTGGGTTCACACGCACCTTGGCACTTGTACCTACGCACCCTTGCATGCACTTGTCCCCGTGGCTCCTGGCGTGCGTGCACTTGAGTGTGCTCTTCGGTACACCCACCCAACAGTTTCATAGGCTCCTGTCTACAGATCTGTGCCCCCTGTACCCCACCTGCTCACACCCATAAAAGCCTGCATGCCCGCAGGAACACACCAGCCCCCAGCTGCCTGATGGGGCCGGTCTCCCAGTGAGAGATATTCCAGCTCGCCGAGAGAGACCACCCAGCCCCTCATCAAGGTGGGCCCTGTCCCAGCCCCACTGCAGGTCTGTGCTTCCACCTGGTGACCATTTGGAGAATCACATGTTGATGCAGCCAAAGGCCAGGGGTGACTGTGGGTTTAAGATATAGGAGGCTGGAGACTTGAGGGAATCCAGGCCCAGTGCCCTGCTCCAGGGTTAGGAAGGGGCACAAGGGACCTACATTCAGTGTGTGTCCCGATGTGTGAACTCTGATACCTCGGCCTAAGTCAGATCGTGCCGCTGCCTTTCTAAAAATCTCCAGCAGCTGTCAACCTGCTCAGAGCAAGAGATGAAATCATCACCAAGTATAAGAGGCGACATGGCCCCAGGCTGTCTTCTCCTACCTCACCTGCCTCCTCCACCACGCAACTCCTCGGGTTACTATTATCTTTATTGTTTAAGGCCTGGCTTTTCTCCCGAGAACGGCGACTTGTTCGCCGGTCGCCCTCCCTGCCCAGCATTGTGGAGACCCTCAAACAGTAGCTCAATCAGTATTTGTTGAATGAAGGAAGAAACGTGGTTAATGACTCGGTTGAGGCGCCTCATCATTCCACCAGGTGGCGCAAAGCTATGTATACGGGAGGCTCCAAAAAAGTATACATATTTTAAAAGACAATATCTACGTGTTACTTTTCGAACTTGAATTAAATTACGGTAGCAATGTGTAGTGTGGCGTTCGCTCAACCTGCTTATGCCGTTTCCTTTGTCTGTTCTGCCTGTCACATGATTATGCCAGCATTCGTTTTATTAACACCATCTTTTGAGTGAACGGTCATACTTAAAATGTGTATACATATTTTGGGCACTCCATGTATACTTTTTTCCTTGGCTTTTGTTCATCAGAGCAAAAAATGGCCATTTTTACCGCCTCCCAGGAAATAAATAAAAGCAGATCTGAAGCTTCTGTTTCCCCATGGATGTGGGTGTTCTGGACTCCCAGAGATGAATGTGGGGCGAGGAGCACAGAGGAGTTCAGACACGTGGGTTTTATCCCGGGTCTTGTAAGTGCCAAACATGGGAGCGATGGTTGTCTTCACCTGGCCCAGTCAGCTCTTCTCATATGTAAAATGGGCTACTAACAAACAGTAGTTTGTTGTTGTTGTTGTTGTTCTTGTTGTTTAGGTAGATGTGAGAATTAATTGAGTTAATACATGAAGATGCTTGAAGCAGTGTCTGGTAGACACTCAGTATTTTCTCTCATGATTATGATTATTTTTAATGCTGCTGCTGTTTTCTAAAAGACTCATTTTTCCCCTGTAGGGAGTGGGGGACCACAGGATCTTCAATGCCCCAGGATCTCCATGCCTCTATGAGCAGGGAGCTGCCCCCAGACAGGTGGACTGGGGCCTCTGGTGGTTCCTCTATCCCCTCAGATGCAGAGGGAAACCCCAGCCCCTCCTGCTGTGCCCCCCTGACCCACCCCCCCATGGTCCCACACCACTTTCCCTGCAGAGGGCACCAGGAGCCCTGAGGATTGGAGGATGGCCATATCCAGCCCATGTAGATGTGCAGGAGTGGGCCTGGTAGTGCTGCAGAAATGTGTTAAGGATGCTGGATTCATTCTCACTGATGAGAGAGGCCAGGTCCTCGACCTGGTCCAGCTCTGGGAGGGGTTGGCCTATGGACCAACACACTGAAAGACAACAGCTAAATGGGTTGACCCTGCTTCCCACCTTTCTTCTGCCCCATCCTTCCTCATTCCTAACTTGGGAGGGGAGGACCCAAGACAGGTTTGGCCACGCCTGGGCACCTTCTTTACCTCAGTCACCACATGAAGATGGGGACGCTCTGGAGTGTGCCACTGTCCACATCTGCCCCCTCATTTTGGGGATCTTGGGAGCTCTCAATGTGCTCTGTGACACCCAGGAATGGAGCCAGCTGCCCAACCGCCCTGTTCACCTGAACCAGTTGTTTCTGGGCCTAAGTAGAGATTTATATTTTTGCCTCTATTACATTCCTTTGATGAACCATTCCAATTGGGTATACTAACCCTGAATTCTCATTCTGTTATTCAATAACATCCCTAGTCCTCCTGGTTCCACTGAAAAATTATATAAGTACACTATGTATTCATCAGAAGCAATATAAATATCCTGAACAAGATGATGAGGACAGAAATTGTAATGAAGGACTTCCTTCATATTGATATCAATCATTAATCACCACTCTATTGTGATAAGTTAAGAGCATAGACTGGACATCAGACAGACTTGGTTGGGTTCATCTAGTCCTATCACTCAAGAATTTTGTATGCCTTTGCATAAAATTCGTAACTTCCCTGAGCTTTAGTTTCCTTATCTGTAGATCAGAGATGATGCCATAACTTACATAATGCAATTAAATGTAAAATTATAGCTCAGTCACTAATAAATAAATAGCTACGACTTAGGCTATTTATTTAAATATCTTAGGTTGTTTATTTATTATTTATAAACATAAAAATTAATTGTTAGCATTATAATTCAATAATTCATTTATTTTGTTAGGAAGGGGCACAAGGGACCCACATTCAGTGCATGTCCTGATGCGTGAACTCTGATGCCTCGGCCTAAGTCAGAACATGCCGCTGCCTTTCTAAAAATCTCCAGCAGCTGTCAACCCACTCAAAATAAGAGATGGAATTATCATCACCAAGTGTAAGAGGCGACATGGCCCCAGCTGTCTTCTCTCACCTCACCTGCCTCCTCTACCACGCAATTTTTAATTAATAAAATCCCCAATTTTTAATTAATTAATTATTTTTAAAAACCAAAAAAATTAATTATGCATTTGTTATCACAGAAACCTCTTTTTTTGTTTGTTTGTTTTGAGTTGGAGTCTCACTCGGTCGCCAAGACGGGAGTGTAGTGGCCACTTCCGGCCACCGCAACCTCGCCTCCTGGGATCTGGCAATCCTTCCGCCTCAGCCTTCCAAGTAGCTGGAATTACAGGTATGCGCTACCACGCCTGGCTGATTTTTTGATTTATTGTAGAGATGAGGTCTCGCTGCCCAGGAGGGTCTCAAACCTACGGGCTTAGGCAATCCACTCACCTCAGCTTCCCAAAGGCGCGGGATTACAGGCTGATCCACCGAGCCCGGCTACAGAAACCTCTTAAAATTGTTTCTGGGGTTATTAAAAATTTTATCTTTCAAATAAATTTTAAAAAGTCTTCATGCCTCAGCTCTTAGAGTGTAAGATAAATTTAAACTTCTTGAGAGATTCTTATTTAATTTTACCTTCTCTCTTAAACATATATATATATATACATATATGTGTGAGTGTGTGTGTGTGTGTGTGTGTGTGTGTGTGTGTATATATATATACCACCAACACCATGACCAAACAAAAACATGCTAACTCAAACAACTGGGACTTATTTACTTTTATTCAAGCAGAAATTGCCATTTGAAATCTAGATATTCCCATAAAATATGAAATACCTCCCATGTTTTTGTGATTATTCACTTGCAAGTCACTGCTCATTACTTGGGGGTTAGTAGTATTGATTTTCTACATCATGAATACCTCTTTTAAGGCCAGTTCATTGACTTCCTCAGATAGAGTATTAGTTCTTTCCTTTAAAAATGTCTCTACTCACTTTCTGACCTGCGTCTACCTTAAAGACTTCTATTCTCCCTGTGTTGTTTTTGTATAGGTGGCATGAACACATTTCTAGCACCTAATAGGGACCTAATACACAATTGATGAATAAATAAAAAATAAAAATGATAAACAGAAATTATGGTTTCCTGTGATGCAGTGCATCACTATAGAGATACCCATCTTCAATAACAGACAAATGAACAAAAGCCTAGAAAAAAAAAGTAAAGCTTTTTGAATTTCCCCCAGGATGTCTCTGACATTTTGTACAGGGAGTTTTATCCCTGCTGCTTGTGAACTTCAGTGTAAAGAATATGAGCATTCTAACAGATTTAACTAAGATTTTAAATTTAGTTCCACAATTTTTTAGCTGTATGGCTCTGGTCAGTAACTCCAAGCCTCAATCTCCATATCTGAAAATGAGGATACCAGTGCCTACTTCAGAGAGTACAGATAAATGTCTAGGATAGTATCAGATACAGAGTAGACATCAAGAAAACTATTTCAAAATTAACTAAAAGTTCCTTTACTTACAGCAGTCTTCATCCATTTATAAGTAAATATAAGTCCTGAACATTACTTTTATTAAAAAAAAAAAAAACTCTAGACCTAAAGGACATCATACTTTTGGACCCAATATATAATCAATTCAACAAGTATAAATTGGTGGCGATAAAAAATACAAAAATTTCAACAAACAAAAAAAGAAGTCAATGTTTACCCTCTAAAAGTCTTATAATCCCATTAGAAAAAAAATACCTAGCAAAAACATGAAGAAAGTATAAAGAAATGTTACACTAATCCATAATAATATAGCTCAACTAGTCTACAATATTCAAGCAGGTTGTTGAGCAATTGCAATTGGGGAGGACAGAATGAGTCATAGATGAATCTGGGGGTAGGGAATATGACCTAAATCTGAAAAACCCTGATGCAGAATGAGGGGAATGAGAGACCAGTCTTTTAAGTCAGAAGACAACATGAACAAAAGTAGAGATCATGCATTCTAACAGAGGTAATATTGCCTCTGTGGAAGATAAAACTTGTTCTTAGGAGCCAAATTTTTAAAAATTGCAGTAGTATGTGGATTCCCCAAGCTCATCCTTACCCACCAAAATCTTATTCTCTTGTATTTAATTTTCCTTATTAGAGAGATATTAGTTTTTCTCCTCAAGGTGTGATCAAGTAAAAAGGTTGAGAAGCACTAGCATAAATTGTCAGATCATGATAAATGGTAGAAAACTGCAGAAAGTGTAGACACAAGGCAAGTTTGTGAAGAAAAAAGTTCAAATAGAAACATTTAATCATTTAGGAAGGGTTTGGTGATGTTCTGTATTTAGTATTGTTTTGTTCCATTTATTCCTTTAATGTAATTCTGCTTTGTTTTTGGTTACATTTTTTAAAGAGTATTTGACATATGAAAATTTGAATAATTAAAAAAAATTCTCATTCTCTTAAGGACCGATTTTAACATTATTGGGAGTTACTCTAACAAGATTAGTAGAATCCAACTAACATAAGCCAAAACCCACCAGAGACATATATCTTCCTAAAAATATTCATGTTTTACACAGGATTGATGCTATCCTAACTAACCTTCAATTCCTCGAACTCAGTTGAACTGTTTCCTTCTTTCTGGGAACAGATTTTCATCAATTAAAAGCAAAATTCAAATCGGCATCAGAAAACTCTCATGCTAGCACTTTCTGCTTTTTTGAACTTTTTCAAATGTGAGTTTCCTCTCATTTGAATAGAAAATAAGTTAAAAGATTCCCCATGCTGTTGCTCAATAGTCCATTGAGTATGATAATTTGTACTGAAAGTTAGTAGTATCTGTGATCCAAATCTAGTGTAAAAACCTTTGTAAGACTCAAGAATTTTCATCAAGGCACTGTGTCCTCTAAACTCTCATTTCTGCTTAGTGTAATGGTTAAGAATACAGTTCTGGCTGGGCTGGGTGGCTCAGTCTGTAATCCCATCACTTTTGGAGGTCGAGGCAAGTGGATTGTCTGAGCCCATGGGTTTGAGACCAGCCTGGTGAGACCTCGTCTTAACAATAAATCAATACTTAGTTGGGCATGGTAGTGTGTGCCTGTAGTTCTGGCTACTTGGAAGGCTGAAGTGAAGGATTACCAGAGCCCAGCAGGTTGAGTCTGAGGTGGTCAAGATGTATGCCACTGCCCTCCAACTTGGGTGACAGAGTGAAACTCCAACTCAAAAAAAAAAAAAAAACAGAATATGGTTCTGAAATCAGATTACCTAGGTCCAGACCTTGACTTTGCTACTTAATATATGAATTTAAACATATATCTTTTATATTTCTTACCTCAGTTTTCTCATCTGTAAAATGGTAATTAACAGTTCTTTCTGTTTTGCTGTAAAACATGTCAATATGTGGCTGGTAGGTAAGGAAATGATGTCAATATAATATGGAGAATGTGTTGGTTCAGATGCTACTTTTCTTTATCAAGGAAAAGTAGAGCAGTAGAAGTAGAAATATTACCTTCAGCAGGAAAGGAAAAAGACTTCAGCTCAGCTGTTGCACAAACATGATTCTTTATAGCTGCATAATTTTAAGGAACTTAAAACTGGGGGTGTTGGCATACCCCAAGCCTGACGCAAGTCTTGTTGCTGCACCTCTTCTTGTGCTCACCTTACCAGCACCCCGTGGCCTAGAGCACCACTGCCATTTGCTTTATTTTTGCATTTCTATTGTATATTTTTGCCCTTTTTTATTATAAAGACTTGGGGTATAATTCAGGGTTAGGTATACAAACGTTGATTACGCGGTAGCCTTGTTGATGAGGTGTGCTCCTCCTTCCCCTAGCAATTTCCCTCAACTGCCAATCCCACCCCCTCCCCTGACAGTTTCTCACTACTGACAATCCCTTTCTTATAGTATTATAATTGTTCAAGCTCCACTTATGAGTGAGAACATATGGTACTCTGATCTTTGTTTCTGTAATAGATCACTGAGTATGACTGACTCTAAATCAATAATCAGACAGCTTAGGCAGGCTGCTACACTTTAATTGCTTCTTCCATAGCAGCCTGCCTGAGCTGTCTGATTATTCTCCAAGCCACCAATTTTTTTTTTTTTTGTAGTACACTGGTTACAGAGTTGCAAGTTTTTAGTGGGTCTGCCTCAACTGTTTTCCCCATAAATTCTTATTATTTTTAAAGCATGATTTTAAGAAATTGAGTTTTATTCCTCCCAGAAAATAATGCACTTGTCATTGATTGCCTAAGTTCTGACATATGCTACTCTTAAGTAGTTGTCAGGGTTAAATAATAATCAATATAAATGGTTTGAAATGCTATGTGGCACATATAAGCAGTCATCAAATGTTAGTAGTTGTTATTGCTATCCTTGGCCATATTCTACTCAGATGAATTTTCACCTGCTTAATGTGTGTCCTCAATCTTCTTTCTCCCATTTCTGAGACCTGCAATAATAGGCCCTTGTCTATCTTTCAATTTGGACTTCAAATTCTAAATTTAAAATCCAGCTCTTTCAAACAGACTAATGTTAGTTCAGGATTACTCATATCCCACATCATGCTTATAGCATGTACAACTCAGAGTATACTCTCAACTTAATTATCAGGTGCTTAGAGGCAAAAACTCAATATATTCCTACCAAAAAACTGGAAATATACATAAACCATATATCTATAAGCTGTAAGAAATTAAACATTTTTTTTCTTTTTATAGGGTGCAATTCAGGGTTAGGTATACAAATGTTCATTACAAACACCCATTCTTGCCGGGCTCGGTGGCTCAGCCTGTAATCCCGTGCCTTTGGGAAGCTGAGGTGAGTGGATTGCCTGAGCCCACAGGTTCAAGACCCGCCTGGGCAGCGAGACTTCATCTCTACAATACATAAAAAAAATCAGCTGGGCGTGGTAGCGCATGCCTGTAATTCTGGCTACTTGGAAGGTTACTTGCCGGAGCCCAGCAGGTCGAGGCTGCGGTGGCCAGGAGCGGCCACTGCACTCCAGTCTGGGTGACAGAGTGAGACTCTAACTCAAAACAAAAAACAAAAAAAAAACCAAACACCATATTCTTGATGGGGTGTGCCCTCCACCTTTGGGAGTTTCCCTCAACTGCCAGTTCCATTCCCCCAGCAGTTTCCCTCTACTGCCAATCGCTGTGTTATAGTATTAATGGAGGCTTATAGACAGAAAAGGGAACAGGCAGAAAATGAAAGTGAGGGGAAAAACAGTTGAATTGGTTAGAGCTGGCATTGGTGTTACTTA
>NW_007148460.1:0-2836 GCF_000164805.1 Carlito syrichta | reverse complement strand
TCCCACTGTCCACGCAGCTCAGTGAAGCCCCCCGCGCATCTTTCGCGACCCCACTCCTGGCCCACCATGGACTCACAATCACACGCACAGACAGGCACCCAAGCTCACAATCCTTCCCCCAGTGCCGAGTCAAAAACATGCGAGAAAACACAGAATTGCGCATCTTGGGACAATTCTATTGAGAGCCTAGCTAAAAGAAAAGTGTCTATTCAGCGCTCTGGAGGCTCAAGGCCTCCCTTGGCGCTGGAGCAAACGCAGAGGTTTCACACAAGAGCCACCCTTGGGCAAAGACCTCGCCGGGCTCCCGGTGCCATGGAGGCTGCAGCCGCCCACCGTGCCACGATCTGCCTCAACCAACAATCAAGGCGTAGGGTGGTGGCCGCCTGGAGCCGGTGGAGGTTAACGCTGGGGAGGGTCTCAGCCATCAGAGGTGTCGGGTTGAGACCATCTGTTCCCAGAGCAGGGCAAGCAGGGCAAGGAAGGTCGCTGGGAGCCGCGTCGGTTTGGCTTCTGGTGGGCGATTGCTGCCTCTGCCTTTCCTGCTTCTTCTGCGGGCGCCTGCGAGATGTCGGTTACTGGACTCAGGGCGCCCCGTCTGGTCTGGGGCGGCTCCCCTGGCCCGGAAAGTGACCGGATCTGTAGGTTTCCAGGCGCAGCTGCCCGAAGTTGTTGGCAAACAGGTCCCAGTGGAAGTCTCCATTGTCCTCGGAAAGGTCGCACAGGTCGGGGCCGAAGGGGCACGGACAGGGCCCAACGTAGCCTGGGCTAAAGGCTGGCGGCGGCGTCGGGAGTCCTGGCTCCAGGGCTGCAGTTTGCCGGCTAACCAGCGCTCCGCTGGGAGAACGCTGCGCGATGGCGCTGCTGCTTCACCGTAGGCAAGTTGAGAAATGCGGCCTTAAGACACCCCTCCGCTGCTGCGGATCTTACGCTCCTGGAGCGGAATGGGCGAGCTCTTAGCGGAGAGGGAGCCCGCTAGGTGGAGACGGGCAATCCGGAATCTAATTCCATGAGAGCACCCTCCCAGGAACACGGAGCTCCAAATGCAACCATCTGGGAGGAAATCGTTTAAAGGCCAACAATCCTGGTGAGAGATGGTGTGTCTAATTTTTGACTTGTGTATTATTTGATGGCTTTTTCAAAAAAGAACTGTGTCTTGGAAACCAACGGGAGCTTGAAGTGGAATAGGGAACTTTCTTGAACACAATTCTATGACGGAAGTTTATTTCTAGACATTTCCTGGCAGAAAGTAATGTGCTCCACAATGACTGTCATCAAGAACATGAGTCTGATGCTAAGTGAAGAACAGCATTCTTGAGAACAGTCTAAAAAAAATTTTAGTTGAAACTTTCTAAAAGTGAACGACATTCTTTATCACATCCATGAGATACAATGGTAACTCATCCTCATCTCTGGGATCCATCCTGAAGACCAGAGCATCAATGCATACAGATAGAGATCTCCCTGATCAGAGGCCTCTCTTGACTCTGCTGTGGTCTGACTGAGGACAGTCTCTCAGGATGAGACATGTCAGTATCATTTACATGAACCAGGTGCTAGGACAGGAATCACCTACACACAAATGAGCAAAGTCACTTTGGATAGGTCATCTCAATACAGCCTTCTCCTGGATTCCTGTGGTCGCTTCTTTAAATATGACAAAATCAGAGACTAAATGTGATGCTTCCCTTCATCAGCATGGGGTGGAGAAGGGGAGGAGCAGACTGCATTTTGACCTGAAAAAAAAAAAAAAAAACCTGCCTATAACAAGAGAAACATTGAAGAAAAAAATGAAATCAGAGTAAGACAATGACAAAATGAAAAAAACATGGAGAAGATGAGGAACAGCAGGTTCTGTTCTGTGTGGAAGCCTCACAGCAGAGAGGACTACAAAAGGGTATGGACTGGAGCCCACCACCTGGTGCTTGAAAGGGTGGGACAAGCAGGGACTGATTGCAATCCCACAGCATCTACAGGCCCAGCAAGACCACACTCCACTAAGAATCAGTAATGGATCCCACTCAGGTTCAACACCAACCAGTGGCGCTCCTTTGCCATTGGCCTTCTAGTCAAGCCCATGACAACATGTTTGGCAAGAATCTTTAGCCCACCAAGAGGGAAGCCTTTTCCCAACTCCATACTAGGATATTTGAAATACAGGAAAGGGCAAGAGGTCTGCCATGCCTTTGGCCCCTCTACAACTAAAGTTTACATCCAAGGCATAAAATCACAGGCCAGTGTGGTGAGGGGAAGTGCAGAGTGCAATTAAGTGCATTGGGCAGAGCCATAAGCAGAAGCCACTCAGCTCATAAATCACACCCAAGGTGATCAACTGTCAGTAGGAAGATCACATTGGAAACTATCCACTCTTTTTTTTTTTTATGGAGTCTCATTCCAACACCCAGGCTAGATAGAGTACAGTGGCACACTCATGGTCACCACAGCCTCAACCTGCTGGGGCTCAGGTGATCCTTCTGCCTCAGCCTTCCAAGTAGCTGGAACTACTACAACCTCGTACCATCATACCTGGCTAGTTTTTTATTTATTGTAGACATGAGGTCTCACCAAGTTGCCCAGGGTGGTCTCAAACCTGCAGAATCAGGCATTCTCACCTCAGCCTTTCAAAGTGCTAGGATTATGGACATGAACTAGTGCACCTGGACTCCACTCTGTTTTTGAGGTAGTCCTTCTCTTATGACTGGCTTTCTTGGGGGACTTGTGTGACTGTGTACATAGCTGCCTGGTGGAGAGAAAGCATGGTAAAGAACCGCACGTGTCAAGAAACTGAGAGCAACTGAGGCCAACATGGGCCAAAAGCCTCTACTTCAACCCACAGAAG
>NW_007148459.1:0-4749 GCF_000164805.1 Carlito syrichta | reverse complement strand
CCTAAGCTAGATCCAATTTAAAAAATGGTGCATGGAAAGATTTCCACTTTACACCGACATGACCTAATTTCAGTCCCACAGTTAACCAGATTTTAAGACTTTGTGTTCTTGAGCAGGGTCTCACTCTATCACCCAAAGTGAGCACAGTGCCACAATCACAGCTCACCACAGCATCAAACTTTTGGGCTCAAGTGATCCCCTCACCCCTGGGTAGCTGGAATTACAGGCACATACCACCATGACTGGCTAGTGGTTTTGATTTTTTTTGGTAGAAATTGAGTCTTGTTATGTTCCTCAGGCTGATCTCAAACTCCTGGGTTCAAGCTATCCTCCAGCATCAGCCTCCGAACTGCTAGGATTACTGGTGTGAGTCACCACACCTAGCCTTTTCTGACTTTGAGACCCCCAACTGGAGCTCTATTATCACTACCCATGCCAGAACTACCCTATACAGGCCCTAGACAAATATCCTCCCTGCCAACACACAGAAAAATATCATTCTCTAATTCTTTGCTAGTCTGACCGAAACATATATTAGAATCAGATGTCTGTCTCCTACCAATTACTATTTTCCAGGCCAAGTATTTAATCCAAGCATGAAGAAGAAGACCTTCAATAGAGATGGCAGGAAGAGCAGCAGAAAGTCTTCAAAAAGCTGTCCTGACAGGCTCGGAATGTCAGAACGACCCAGTGGGACACTTCAAGGCTCAGTGGAGTACATGGGACTCCTCTCTGGTCCTCTGCTGGATCTATTGAGTCCCAGTCATTGACTACAAGTTTCACTCCCTGAAATGTTAACCCCTGGCTGCCTTTACTCCCATGAAATCCCTCTGTCCCCATACCAGGGCAGAAGAACCCACCCACTGCCCCTCCAAAAGGAAAGTCAGGCTATCCGGGCTCTGGTGCCAGTTCGCCCACCAGGCTCCCCACCACCATTCCCTCCTATACTCTGTCATTTCACAACAGATGAACCAGGAATACATACATCAAAGAATAACTCAGTGCTTGTGCACAATTTTTTTTTGAGAGAACAGAAAAGGTAACCAGAGCTATGAAGACCCAACCTCTCCCACTGCATTTCAGCAAACACAGAGGTGTTACTCCAACAGGCTTTTTCCAGAGAATTATTAAAAGAAACTTCTGACATAAAGAAATCTCAGGGCTTCAGGGAAGTAAAGGCAAGAAGCTGAGGCAGCTCAGGGTCAACCTGGCCACTGTACATGGGATGCATCTCCAGGAAGAATTGGTCATCAGGTGGGTAGCTGCTGGAGGTAGCGAGAGAACGATCCTCAGAAGGTGTCTACCATCAAAGATCCTTGACTCCAGTCCAGTGCACCCAGAGGAGGTGTTCTGGACCAGGTAAGCTGCAGGAGATGCTGTTGCCCATGTCCTGGTCGGCAGTAGCGACAACAATGCCATCCTCTCTTGGGATGCTTCTTCTCTGGCTCATGGCTATTTACTCTGAACCCCTGGTCAAGGTGCATGTCTTCAATCTAAGGACAGAGTATTACATACATAGGCCACTGTTTTTTATTTTCTGAATTCACACATTTACACAAACTTTAACAGGTTTTTTCATAGGCTGCTTCTAAGATACTTGCCTCTAATGAACTTCTGCCACACTTTCCATAACCCTGTCCCATAGAGGACACTCGGATTACCATTCAGTCATCAATTGCCACATGAAACAGTCCCTTTCTATTCCTAACTATCATTAAAAACATACATTACTGTGTCATCACTGAGAATCATGAAATGAAAGTCCTAAGAACAGCTCTTTCACTAGATCGAGAATAAAACGTGGTTGAAGAGAAAATTTTCCTACTGAAGGGATGTGAGACATAACCTGCTTCCACTCACAGAATTTTCAAGATTTTGAGGTAAACTGTGTTTCACACCAGTGAAGCTCCTTTGCCACTTGGCTTCTGGACACACTCCATGGCAACATACCTCAGACTAGTCTTCCCCTGCCCACTATTGAGCAGGAAGATGTTTCCCATACCCACACTAGAATAGTTGAAAGGATGAGGATGAGAGGTCTGTGCTACCATCAAGCCTTCTACAACCAATATTTGGACACAAAGTATTCTAGACCAGGAAAACGTAGTGGAATTGCCAGAGCATCAGACTGATGACACTAAGGTCACTAAGGACTCCCAAGGTGATCCATTGTCAGTTTGAAGATCTAGTTTTAAAAATCTCCACTCTGTTCTTCAGGGACATTTGCTTTTACACACTTCTCCCTGTCTTGCTTGAAGGACTCAAATGACCGTGTCCCAAGCTGCCAGCTGGAGAGACTAACATGGCAAATAATTGAAGGTGACTTGAAGCCAGGATTAGTGAGGAAACTCAGGTTCATCTTGAGCAAGTAACATTAAGTTCATGGTTTGGGTAAAAGCCAAATACCATTGATATCGCAAAATATTCTCTTTTGACAAATTGATTTTAATCATGTTCAAACTCTTGAAAATAATCCATAGAAAGTAGAACACTTGCATTTTGATTACAACAATAATCTTCACATTGTAAGGAAATACAAATTTTATTGACTACAGGAGGTACTGAATTTGTACAGTGATACACAAAGAGAAAGCTGTCATGAAATTTTCAATGTGCCCATCTTAAAAACCAATATTCAACTAGTGACATTAGCTTCAACTCCCCAAACATACTCATGTCCACACACTAACACATGCTAACATTCCCACTAGTTCTGTATGATTGTAGCCAAAACTAAGAATTGTAAAATGTATAATGGAAGAAAATTGGAAATACATCGTCTCAAATCGCAGTCATCAGACTGGCCTTGTTAAATGAAATGAAGAAATATCATGATGTAGCTAGAAGATGTGAATTACAAAAAGCATGGCAAGTCATGCTATGTCTCTAGGCTTTCTTGTTAATATTTCCTGTTTCTAAATATGGAGAAAATGGACACAGGCACTAGTAGCCAATTCCGACTCTTGGCTCAAAGAAGGCAGAGGCTCTGGAGCCCACAGGTGTATTCGAATTCAGAAGGTGCAGAATGAGAAAAAGGTTCTCTACAGAGATGAACGTATGGTCGGGCTTATTTCTGAAGTTACAGCCCTTTCAGCAGCCTGATAAGGAGGTTATTCTCTCCCAATTCCTTTCTTCTCCAGAGAAGGGTAGCGCCTAAGGTAGTTTCCAGGATGGTGTAGGAAGGAGGAGACAGGCCCAGGCTGGGATTGACCCGCATTAAGTGCTCACTTTCCCACAGGGAGGGCGGCCATCTTCCCATATCCTGGCCTCCAGTGTCTTCTCCCTCCAACCTGCACCCTTGGGTTACGGAATGTGGCAAAAGGCGCTTGAGACGCTTGCTGGGTCTACCTTCCAGCTCCCTGGATCCATAGCAAGCTTGGGCTGGTAGGTGTGATTGGAGCAGGGTGGGGTAGGCCTGTGGAAGAAGGGAAGGCTGAGCAGAGCGGGGTCGTAGGCCGGACACAGGAGCCTAGGAAAGGGCAGCTGCCTGCAACGGGCTTTCAGAAAAACATGCCTGGACAATGGAAGCACAAGCATCTCCTGGGCTAAGTGGGGCTCTCGGGGATACCCTGCTGAATCCATAAGTGGCAAATCTCCTGTATGGGTATCCGGCGTTTGGGCAGGTTTGAAGACCGACCACGCTTTTCCCGAGTGGCACCCCTACACAGATAGCGCCCCCTCCCACTGTCCACGCAGCTCACTGAAGCCCCCCACGCATCTTTCGCGACCCCACTCCTGGCCCACCATGGACTCACAATCACACGCACAGACAGGCACCCAAGCTCACAATCCTTCCCCCAGTGCCGAGTCAAAAACATGCGAGAAAACACAGAATTGCGCATCTTGGGACAATTCTATTGAGAGCCTAGCTAAAAGAAAAGTGTCTATTCAGCGCTCTGGAGGCTCAAGGCCTCCCTTGGCGCTGGAGCAAACGCAGAGGTTTCACACAAGAGCCACCTTTGGGCAAAGACCTCGCCGGGCTCCCGGTGCCATGGAGGCTGCAGCCGCCCACCGTGCCACGATCTGCCTCAACCAACAATCAAGGCGTAGGGTGGTGGCCGCCTGGAGCCGGTGGAGGTTAACGCTGGGGAGGGTCTCAGCCATCAGAGGTGTCGGGTTGAGACCATCTGTTCCCAGAGCAGGGCAAGCAGGGCAAGGAAGGTCGCTGGGAGCCGCGTCGGTTTGGCTTCTGGTGGGTGATTGCTGCCTCTGCCTTTCCTGCTTCTTCTGCGGGCGCCTGCGAGATGTCGGTTACTGGACTCAGGGCGCCCCGTCTGGCCTGGGGCGGCTCCCCTGGACCGGAAAGTGACCGGATCTGTAGGTTTCCAGGCGCAGCTGCCCGAAGGGGTTGGCAAACAGGTCCCAGTGGAAGTTTCCACTGTCCTCGGAAAGGTCGCACAGGTCGGGGCCGAAGGGGCACGGACAGGGCCCAACGTAGCCTGGGCTCAAGGCCGGCGGCGGCGTCGGGAGTCCTAGCTCCAGGGCTGCAGTTTGCCGGCTAACCAGCGCTCCGCTGGGAGAACGCTGCGCGATGGCGCTGCTGCTTCACCGTAGGCAAGTTGAGAAATGCGGCCTTAAGACACCCCTCCGCTGCTGCGGACTTATGCTCCTGGAGCGGAATGGGCGAGCCTTAGCGGAGAGGGAGCCCGCTAGGTGGAGACGGGCAATCCGGAATCTAATTCCATGAGAGCACCCTCCCAGGAACACGGAGCTCCAAATGCAACCATCTGGGAAGAAATCGTTTAAAGG
>NW_007148458.1:0-795 GCF_000164805.1 Carlito syrichta | reverse complement strand
TCGCTGGAGCCCATGATTGCAAGACTGGCGGTGAATGATGGTCGTTTCCCTATGTCCCAACCTGGTTCACAGAGCCAGACTCTGTCACCATAAATATCAAATCATACACAGATTCTCAACTGCACATGGTGTGTTCACAGGGTGACTGGCTCTAGAGCCAGGAAAATGGGGTTGGGAGAAGAGATGTCCCATGGTGAGGGATGTGTCCCTGGCCTTTCTTGGCAGAAAGTCCTTGTTTCTGGGTCAGAGGGTCGGCAAGCCTGGGGCACATTTCTCATCTCGTATAGGAAAGTCAGCAGGAACCCGGCCAGGAAGACTCAGGAACTACTGCCCCAAAGTGGAGGCAGGCTTTGGGGGCGTTGGGGTCTGGAAGGGTTCGAGCTTGGGATACCCCCACACGTGGAGTGGGTGAGGGGGAAGGACTAAGGGCAGAAAATTTGCAGGAGAATGGATTTCTTCTCTTTCTTACTTTCTTTCTTTCTTTTTTTTTCTTTCTTTCTTTCTTTCTTGCTTTCTTGCTTTCCTTCTCTCTCTCTCTCTTTCTTTCTTTCCTTGTTTTCTTTCCTCACTAGTTTGCCCAGGCTGTTCTCAAACTGCCCAACTAGGCCAACCTCTCGGCCTGGGCCTCCCAAACTGTTGCAATCACAGGTTTCCATTTGGTCGACATCCTGGTCTTCCTTCCAGATCTTGATCTCTGGGCCATAGGTGATTCCCCCGCTGATGCCTGCCCTCACCCAAGGTTTTCTGGTATTTGCTTGTGGTTGAAGTGGGGCTCGCTATTGTGTCCAGCCTGGT
>NW_007148457.1:0-1056 GCF_000164805.1 Carlito syrichta | reverse complement strand
TCAGTCAGCTCTTACTGCTGAAATATTGGTCTCTTCCTTTTTCTCACACATTTGTAGGTTGAAGGAAAGATCATAAATCTAAGCTATTGAGTTGGCTTTGAGTACAAGGAGGCTCCTGTAGGCTATAACTGTCTTCCATCCAGCGATGGCCAAAGCACAAGAGGGGAAACCCTATTTTTGAGTCTGGCCAAATTCCACACACTACTATCCCAATGACCAATGCAAGTCCCTGGTCAAGCTCAACATCAGTGGGTGAGGAAATAAGCCCACCCTTAATGGAAGGAACTGCAAATTCCATGGCAGTAAGCTTTCATACAGAGAAAGCTGATGAGTTGGAGTCAACATGTAGTTCAATCTGTCATAGTGTATTTATGTTTTGAATTCCAATAATAGGATGCTATTGTATTTGGTGCTAGTTTCCACACTTATTTGGTGTTAATTTCCACCTCACACGTGCAAGAGGGCAGTTTACATAAATCGTGTAATGTCCTAGCTGATTAAGTCAGCTGGTTATGTCAGCTGACTAGCCAGCTGGCTAGCTACTTAAGTCAGCTAGTTAAGTCAGCTGGTTAGCAAACTGGCTAGATAGGTAGCTAGCTAGTTAAGCCAGCTAGTTATTCAGCTAGCTAGTTAAGTCAGGTAGCTAGTCACATTGCAAGTCAGCTAGCTAGTTAAGTCAGCTAGCTAGTCAGCTAGCTAGTCAGCTAGATAGTTAAGTCAGCTATCTGCTAACTAGCCAGTTAGCTGCTAGTTAAGTCAACTAGCTAGACAGCTAGATAGTTAAGTCAGCTATCTGCTAACTAGCCAGTTAGCTGCTAGTTAAGTCAACTAGCTAGACAGCTAGATAGTTTGTTTGCTAGCTAGTTTTGTCAGCTAGATAGCCAGCAAGCTAGTCAGCTAGCTAGTTAAGTCAGCTAGCAAATCAGCTAGCTACTTAGCTAACTAGTCAGCTAGCAACTCAGCTAGCTGGTCAGCTAACTAGTGGGCTCGTTCGCTTTCCATCAGGTCAGCTAACTAGTTGGCTTGCTTGCCTGCCAAAGTGTCAACAAACTAGTT
>NW_007148456.1:0-888 GCF_000164805.1 Carlito syrichta | reverse complement strand
CACACTTATTTGGTGTTAATTTCCACTCACACGTGCAAGAGGGCAGTTTACATAAATCGTGTAATGTCCTAGCTGATTAAGTCAGCTGGTTATGTCAGCTGACTAGCCAGCTGGCTAGCTACTTAAGTCAGCTAGTTAAGTCAGCTGGTTAGCAAACTGGCTAGATAGGTAGCTAGCTAGTTAAGCCAGCTAGTTATTCAGCTAGCTAGTTAAGTCAGGTAGCTAGTCACATTGCAAGTCAGCTAGCTAGTTAAGTCAGCTAGCTAGTCAGCTAGCTAGTCAGCTAGATAGTTAAGTCAGCTATCTGCTAACTAGCCAGTTAGCTGCTAGTTAAGTCAACTAGCTAGACAGCTAGATAGTTAAGTCAGCTATCTGCTAACTAGCCAGTTAGCTGCTAGTTAAGTCAACTAGCTAGACAGCTAGATAGTTTGTTTGCTAGCTAGTTTTGTCAGCTAGATAGCCAGCAAGCTAGTCAGCTAGCTAGTTAAGTCAGCTAGCAAATCAGCTAGCTACTTAGCTAACTAGTCAGCTAGCAACTCAGCTAGCTGGTCAGCTAACTAGTGGGCTCGTTCGCTTTCCATCAGGTCAGCTAACTAGTTGGCTTGCTTGCCTGCCAAAGTGTCAACAAACTAGTTTGCTCGCTTGCCAGGCAAAGGTCAGCTAATTTTTCGGATGGCTCGCCAACCAACAGGTCAGCTAACTAATTGGCTTGCTCGCCAGCTGACTAATTAAGTCAGTTCACCAGTCGGCTCACTAGCTGTCCAACTAGTTAAGGCAGCTGGCATATTGACTCATTCGCTGGCAGACTAGTTAAGTCAGCTCACTGTTCGGCTCACTCGCTGGCCGACTAGTTAAGTCTGACCCGTCAGCTAACTCGCCAGCTGACTA
>NW_007148455.1:0-785 GCF_000164805.1 Carlito syrichta | reverse complement strand
TCAAAAGTCAGTTATCAAACACAAGGTGCAGGATACAAGAGAGGATAGGCAGGGACATTTCTCAGAGGGATGGGACAGCACCAAGAGACCCATCTTGGGTGAGGTTTAGACAGGTGGGGCTGAGAGTACAGGCTCTAGGTTAAAGCTTGCATGTGAACCTCTACCCCGCCTCCCGCAAGCACCCTGAGGAACAGAGCAGTGCAGCCATTGTACCTCCAATTATAAGCCCTTTCCACCCATTTTATAAGATCCTGATTACTTGGCACTTTTGAAAATCCTAAGGAGGCCTTACAGACTCTTACATGTCCCCACATCTTAATCCATGCAAGAACCTTGCAAAGTATACACTCCTCTCCACAGTTAATCAGAAAAGAACATGGGGGCTCCAGAGAGATTTAGTATTGGCTAAGATTGAGACAACTTCTTAGAAGATGCTTTACTTGTACCAAAAGCTTTTAGGCAACACTGTTGGTGCCTGAAAAGCTGAAGGCAGGAAGTTTTGATGTTTTCTTACCTTAAAATAAAGTTCATTTTTAATCAAAAAGGTATTCCAAGAACATATTTATTCATTTCATGTCTTTTATTTAAAACACATATGTACTCCTGGTTTCTTAAACAAAAGACAAGCAACTAGTCCCCACACACTACTTTCTTCACTGTAGCTGTTGACAACAGTTATATATAAACATACATAATTAAATTAAGACTTCAAAATTCACCAGGCATGGTGGCTTATGCCTGTAAACCCTGCACTTTGTGAGGCAGAGATGAAAAGATTTGCCTTA
>NW_007148454.1:0-857 GCF_000164805.1 Carlito syrichta | reverse complement strand
AAGGTGCAGGATACAAGAGAGGATAGGCAGGGACATTTCTCAGAGGGATGGGACAGCACCAAGAGACCCATCTTGGGTGAGGTTTAGACAGGTGGGGCTGAGAGTACAGGCTCTAGGTCAAAGCTTGCATGTGAACCTCTACCCCGCCTCCAGCAAGCACCCTGAGAAACAGAACAGTGCAGCCACGGTACCTCCAATTATAAGCCCTTTCCACCCATTTTATAAGATCCTGATTACTTGGCACTTTTCAAAATCCTAAGGAGGCCTTACAGACTCTAACATGTCCCCACATCTTAATCCATGCAAGAACCTTGCAAAGTATACACTCCTCTCCACAGTTAATCAGAAAAGAACATGGGGGCTCCAGAGAGATTTAGTATTGGCTAAGATTGAGACAACTTCTTAGAAGATGCTTTACTTGTACTGAAAGCTTTTAGGCAACACTGTTGGTGCCTGAAAAGCTGAAGGCAGGATGTTTTGATGCTTTCTTACCTTAAAATAAAGTTCATTTTTAATCAAAAAGGTATTCCAAGAACATATTTATTCATTTCATGTCTTTTATTTAAAACACATATGTACTCCTGATTTCTTAAACAAAAGACAAGCAACTAGTCCCCACACACTACTTTCTTCACTGTAGCTGTTGACAACAGCTATATATAAACATACATAATTAAATTAAGACTTCAAAATTCACCAGGCATGGTGGCTTATGCCTGTAAACCCTGCACTTTGTGAGGCAGAGATGAAAAGATTTGCCTTAAAGTGTTTCAAGTTTTTGATAGCATGAGTATAAGCCCAGGGGTTAAAGATCAGCCTAGGCAATTTGGCAAGACCTCTTCTCTACAATAAATAAA
>NW_007148453.1:0-797 GCF_000164805.1 Carlito syrichta | reverse complement strand
AGAGACCCATCTTGGGTGAGGTTTAGACAGGTGGGGTTGAGAGTACAGGCTCTAGGTCAAAGCTTGCATGTGAACCTCTAACCAGCCTCCAGCAAGCACCCTGAGGAACAGAGCAGTGCAGCCACTGTACCTCCAACTATAAGCCCTTTCCACCCATTTTATAAGATCCTGATTACTCGGCACTTTTCAAAATCCTAAGGAGGCCTTACGACTCTTACATGTCCCCACATCTTAATCCATTCAAGAACCTTGCAAAGTATACACTCCTCTCCACAGTTAATCAGAAAAGAACGTGGGGGCTCCAGAGGCATTTAGTATTGGCTAAGATTGAGACAACTTCTTAGAAGATGCTTTACTTGTACTAAAAACTTTTAGGCAACACTGTTGGTGCCTGAAAAGCTGAAGGCAGGATGTTTTGATGCTTTCTTACCTTAAAATAAAGTTCATTTTTAATCAAAAAGGTATTCCAAGAACATATTTATTCATTTCATGTCTTTTATTTAAAACACACATGTACTCCTGATTTCTTAAACAAAAGACAAGCAACTAGTCCCCACACACTACTTTCTTCACTGTAGCTGTTGACAACAGCTATATATAAAGATACATAATTAAATTAAGACTTCAAAATTCACCAGGCATGGTGGCTTATGTCTGTAAACCCTGCACTTTATGAGGCAGAGATGAAAAGATTTGCCTTAAAGTGTTTCAAGTTTTCAATAGCATGAGTATAAGCCCAGGGGTTAAAGATCAGCCTACGCAATTTGGCAAGACTTCTTCTCTACATAAATAAAATA
>NW_007148452.1:0-936 GCF_000164805.1 Carlito syrichta | reverse complement strand
CTGATTACTTGGCACTTTTCAAATCTAAGGAGGCTTACAGACTCTTACATGTCCCCACATCTTAATCCATGCAAGAACCTTGCAAAGTATACACTCCTCTCCACAGTTAATCAGAAAAGAACGTGGGGGCTCCAGAGGCATTTAGTATTGGCTAAGATTGAGACAACTTCTTAGAAGATGCTTTACTTGTGCTAAAAACTTTTAGGCAACACTATTGGTGCCTGAAAAGCTGAAGGCAGGATGTTTTGATGCTTTCTTACCCTAAAATAAAGTTCATTTTTAATCAAAAAGGTATTCCAAGAGCATATTTATTCATTTCATGTCTTTTATTTAAAACATATATGTACTCCTGATTTCTTAAACAAAAGACAAGCAACTAGTCCCCACACACTACTTTCTTCACTGTAGCTGTTGACAACAGCTATATATAAACATACATAATTAAATTAAGACTTCAAAATTCACCAGGCATGGTGGTTTATGCCTGTAAACCCTGCACTTTGTGAGGCAGAGATGAAAAGATTTGCCTTAAAGTGTTTCAAGTTTTCGATAGCATGAGTATAAGCCCAGGGGTTAAAGATCAGCCTAGGCAATTTGGCAAGACCTCTTCTCTACAATAAATAAAATAATCAGTTGGGTGCAGTGGTGCATACCTATAGTTCCAGCTACTTGGAAGGCTGAAGCAGAAAGATCACTTGAGCCCGGAAGGTGCATGGCTACAATAGCCGTGATCATGTGACTGTACTTCAGCCTGGGCGATACAGTAAGATTCAACCTCAAAAAAAGAAAAAAGTTGAAAATTCATGCCAGATACAAGTTAATGTTAAATATGCAGTAGAAATAAGATATAGTATTTGTGTAATATACTATATATGCTTTCTTAAGATGACAGTAGCTCTTTATATTGTAAGATGTGTCTATATGCATGTGTCATCC
>NW_007148451.1:0-665 GCF_000164805.1 Carlito syrichta | reverse complement strand
TCGTGGCTCACTACTGCCTCAATTCCTGGTGATTCTCCCACCTTTGTCTCCCAAAATGGGGGTATTACAGTTGTAAGCCACTGCACCCATCCTTAACATTAACAACTACATCTTGTTGGGCACAGTGACTCACACTTGTAATCTCAGCACTTTTGATGTCTGAGTTTAGAGGATTGCTTGATCCTTAGAGGTTAAGACTAACCTGGGCAACACAGCAAAATCACTTTTATAAAAGCAAAAAAATTTAGGCCAGTCACGGTGGTTCATGCCAATTATATCAGCACTTTGGGTGGCCAAGGCAGGAGGATGGCTTGAGCCTAGGAGTTTGAGATCAACCTGGGAAACATTGTGTGTCTCTTTGTTACAAAAAAATCAGAAAACTAGCTGAGTGTCATGGCATGCACCTATAATGACAACTATTAGGGAGGCTCAGATGGAAGGGTCACTTGAATCCAAAAGGCCAAAGCTGTAGTAAACCAGGATTGTGCCACTGCCCTCCAGCCTGGGCAACAGTGAGACTTTGCCTAAAAAAAAATAATTAAACATTGGCCAAGCATGGGAGCACATGCTTGTTTTCCTAGCTACTGTGGAGGCTGAGTTGGAAGATAAATGTGAACCCAGGATGCTGAAGGTGCAGTGAACTAGGATGGTGCCACTGTAATTCA
>NW_007148450.1:0-645 GCF_000164805.1 Carlito syrichta | reverse complement strand
GACTAATACAGCTAGCTTTCTAGTAGCCCAGTTGGACTTAACTAGATGAAATAACTATCTATTCAAATGGATAGCCATCTGGCTTAACTAGCTTTTTAACTAGCTAACAAGCTGAATAACCAACTGTCTTAATGAGCTGACAACTAGATAGTCAGCTGGTTGCCAGCAGACTTAACTACCTGACTTAACCAACTTGTCAGCTGACTAGCCAGCTGACTTAACTAGTTGGCTACATATCTAGCTAGCTGGCTAACCAGTTGACTTACCTAGCTGACTTAAGCTAGTATGCTTGCTAGCCACCTCTCTTAACTTGCTAGCTATCTATGTAGCCAGCCGGCTAGTCAACTGACTTAACTAGCTGACTTGAATAACTATCCTGCTGGCTAGCAAGCTGACTTATGGAGCTAGCTACCTACCTAGCCAGCTGGGTAGACAGCTGACTAAACTAGCTGACTAAACCAGCCAACCAGTTGGCTAGCCAGCTGACTTAAGTAGCCTACGTAACTAGCAGCTACCTAGCTAGCCAGCTGACTTAAATAGATAGCAAACTAGCTAGATAACTAGTTAGTCAGCTGGCTTAAATTGTTAGCTAACTAGAAAGCTACATAGCTAACAGGCGGACTTAAATAGTAGGCTGCCTTACTA
>NW_007148449.1:2379-3101 GCF_000164805.1 Carlito syrichta | reverse complement strand
GAGAACTAGTTAAATCATCTGGGCTATCCAACTGGATATCTAGTTAAGTCAAATAGTTGTCAACCTGGCTGGTGAGCTACCAAGCTCATTAATCAACTAGTTGTCAGGTGGCTAACCAGCTGGATAGCTCGTTAAGTCAGTTATGTCAGTTGAGTAGCCATCTCCCTAGCTAGTTAAAAAGCTAGTTAATTCAGATGGCTAGACAGTAGGCTAGCTAGTAATTTAAGGTAGTTTAGTTAGCTGGCTATCAAGGTAGATAGCTAGTTAAGTCAGCTAGTTATGTCAGCTAGCTTCCATGTTAAGCCAACTAGTTGGCTTTCTCGCAAGATATCTAGCTAGGTAGCTAGCTAGTTATTTATGCTAGTAAATTCAACAGTCTAGCTAGGTAACTACCTTGTTGAGCCATCTACTTAATTCAGCTGGGTATCCAGGTGCCTAGCTTGGTATCTAGCTAGCTAAGTCAGATGACTAGCCAACTAGCTAGCTAGTTAACACACCTAGTTAACTCAGCTCGCCAGCCAACTTGTTAGGTAGGTAGCTAGGTAGTTGAATCAACTGGTAAGTCAGCAGAACACATAGGAGCTATCAAGTTATGTCAGCTGGCTAGACACCTGGCTAACTAGAGGTGTCAGGTAGTTGTCAGCTGGCTAGTCAGCGGGCTAACTATTTATGTCAGCTAGTTGAATCAGCTGGCCAGTCAGCTGGCTAGCTGGTTTAGTCAG
>NW_007148449.1:0-807 GCF_000164805.1 Carlito syrichta | reverse complement strand
CAGGTAGTTATGTTAGCTAGCTAACTAGTTAAGTCAGCCAGTTAAGTCAGCTATCTAATAGGTAATTCAGCTAGTGAAGACAGCTACTTAAGTCAGCTTCTAATTTAGTCAGCTGGTTAAGACAGCTAGCTAGTTAGCTAAAGGTTTAAGTCAGCAGGTTGAATCAGGTTGTTATCTAGTTAACTAACGGGTGAAGTCAGCTGTTTGAGTCAGCTAGATAGCTAGTTAGCAAACAGGTTGAGTCAGCTGGTTGAGTAGGCTAGCTAGCTAGCTATCTTACGAATTAAGTCAGCTGACTGGTCAGCTAGCTAGCTAGATAGCTAATGAGTTAAGTCAGCTGGATGAGTAAGCTAGCCAGCTCATTAGTTAACGAGATAAGTCAGATGATTGAGTCACCTAGCTAGCACGTTAGCTAACAATAAAGCCAACTAGTCATCTAGCTGGTTAAGTCAGCTAGCTAGCAAGGCAGCCTACTATTTAAGTCAGCCTGTTAGCTAGGTAGCTATCTAGTTAGCTAATAATTTAAGCCAGCTGACTAACTAGTTATCTAGCTAGTTTGCTATCTATTTAAGTCAGCTGGCTAGCTAGGTAGCTGCTAGTTACGTAGGCTACTTAAGTCAGCTGGCTAGCCAACTGGTTGGCTGGTTTAGTCAGCTAGTTTAGTCAGCTGTCTACCCAGCTGGCTAGGTAGGTAGCTAGCTCCATAAGTCAGTTTGCTAGCTAGCAGGATAGTTATTCAAGTCAGCTAGTTAAGTCAGTTGACTAGCCTGCTGGCTACATAGATAGCTAGCAAGTTAAGAGAGGTGG
>NW_007148448.1:0-1036 GCF_000164805.1 Carlito syrichta | reverse complement strand
ATTGAACTTAGAGTTAACTTGGAAAAGTTTTTTTAATCAGGGGTTTAGAACTTAGAGTATAATATGAATGATTTATTGAACATTTTTGGAAAACATTTTGAACAATCTGTATTGAAATTGTGCACCTGTGATTCATACATCATGGAATTGTAATTGTTCACTGGGAACCTGAAAGTCTTGTGATGGTACATGATTTGTAAAGCGTGTTACACATCAATGAACTTGTACGCCCCCAGCAAGTAATTTCAAACTGCTGGAGATTATAGAAAATGGTATATAAGCTGGAAAAAGTTTGAATAAAATTGGCTTCAGTCTTGGCCAGACTGTTCCCAGAAGAGCTGCCTCCGTGTGGTTTCTTCTTTCCGTTCTGATTCACCGGTGCGGTCCTAACCCCCCCTTGGTCAGTGCAGGTCACCGACATGAGAGGATTTCTTGTGTCCTGGAATCTGGCATCAGAGGTTCCGAGTTTCTAAATGGACTTGTAGTGCCAGATTCTTGTTCACAGCTATCAATAGTACTAGAGTGTTGCTGGAGTCCAGGAAAGATTGATTCATAATATTCACATAACAATAGCTCTAAAACATGAAGGTTTCTCGAAGCCCTGGTTATTGTTTAGCCCTTAGCAAGACACCCTGTCGATTTACGGGATTGAGGACTCATGTAACCCAGATTCCTTATTCATCCTTAATATGAGGCAGTGTAGTATCCTGTATATAAGGACTGCCATTACCCAGATTCCTGCTTCATTCTCAGCAAGACATCGAGATATTTCCTGGTGGAATAGAATTCCAGTTGTTTGCATAACAATAGTAAGACTCCCAGTAGTTTCTTGGGGGAATTGGAATCCAAGATTCCTGGTTCCCATGTACAAGACACCCTAACAATGTGGGGACCTAGAAGCCCAGATTCCTGATTAAACCTTATCTAGAGGCCCTGTAGACTTCCGCGAATGAGCACTCCAAGCACTTCATTCTCAGCAAGATGCCCTGGTTTTTCCTGTCGATGTGGATTACAAAACAGTGTATCCAAAAAGACG
>NW_007148447.1:0-727 GCF_000164805.1 Carlito syrichta | reverse complement strand
GATCTATAATGACACTTGTCCTTTCCAAGTGGCAAGTTGCTCTGAAGAATTTGGAGAACTAGAAGCCCAAATTCCAGAAAACCCCTTATAATGGAGCACTGTAGAATGCATGAATTGAAGCCTCCTGTAACCCAGATTCCTTTTTTATTATCAGAAAGACACCCGGACGTTTTCTGGTGATGTGGATGTCCAAACTCTTACATACCAATGCTCATAGGGCAAGAATTTTCCCAGAGACCTGGAATTCAAGATTCCTGGTTCCCCCTTAAGAATACGTCCTAAATATATGGGAACCCCTAATCAGATATTCTGAATACCAAAACGAATGTCCAGCAGTATTTTCTAGACTACGAGGTAAACCTGAACCAGTGGTCAGATTAACAAATGGCAAGAAGATCCTTGGATTGTGGAATCTGGTCTTTCAGGATCCTGTGAAACAAACAGACTTGTATGCGGGATTCTCAGTTACAACTTCAAGAGGCGCAGCACGTTCCTGGGGATCGGTAATGCCCGATTTGTGGTATGCGTATAGGACGTTGCTCTGAATAATATTGGGACCAGGACTCCCAGATTCCATATTAGCATTTAGCTAAAGTCCCTGTCGATTCATAAGTATGAGCACTCTCTTAAGCCAGGGATAAGTTAGCAGTTGGTCATATGTTTGCAGTTACATGAAATCCAGTATCCTGCTTCCTTTTTTATAAAACGTGTAGAAACTTTCAAGGGA
>NW_007148446.1:0-706 GCF_000164805.1 Carlito syrichta | reverse complement strand
CACCCCTAATCAGATATTCTGAATACCAAAACGAATGTCCAGCAGTATTTTCTAGACTACGAGGTAAACCTGAACCAGTGGTCAGATTAACAAATGGCAAGAAGATCCTTGGATTGTGGAATCTGGTCTTTCAGGATCCTGTGAAACAAACAGACTTGTATGCGGGATTCTCAGTTACAACTTCAAGAGGCGCAGCACGTTCCTGGGGATCGGTAATGCCCGATTTGTGGTATGCGTATAGGACGTTGCTCTGAATAATATTGGGACCAGGACTCCCAGATTCCATATTAGCATTTAGCTAAAGTCCCTGTCGATTCATAAGTATGAGCACTCTCTTAAGCCAGGGATAAGTTAGCAGTTGGTCATATGTTTGCAAGTTACATGGAAATCCAGTATCCTGGTTCCTTTTTTATAAAACGTGTAGAAACTTTCAAGGGACACAGTGACCCAGATTCCTATTTCTTTCTCAGCAAAATGACGAGATGTTTCCTGTTGATCTGTAAGTCCATAGAAAGAAGACAAGAATATGCTTGGGGACGTGGATTCTAAGATTCCTGGTTCCTTCCAAAAAATACCTCCTAAAAATTTGAACACCTAAACTCAAAGTCCTAATTCCCAACAGTGGAGCCACTGAAGCTCCTGAAGTATGATGTAACACTGAAATCAGGGCTTACATACAAATATCTGAGGGGATTCCTTGTGTCCT
>NW_007148445.1:0-602 GCF_000164805.1 Carlito syrichta | reverse complement strand
CCCCCATGATTTTGCTTGGGTACCAGAATTGAGAACCATTTACTAGATTCAAACTATGCAGAAAACTTTGGGCTGCTGTAAGAAAACATGAAGATTATTGAATCAAGGTGGTCCTGTGACTATCTGATCGGTTCCCACATGAATGTCAGATGTCCTGGAGCACAGAGATGTGTCCAAAATAGCCCACCTGGCTTGAAAAGCTACATAAGGTCCATCAAAAAAAAGAAAAGGAGACCACAAAGGGCCCAGTTAAGAGGGTGGATGGTTTCCCAGCATTGGAGTGTTTGCTCTTCCCAGACACCCCCAAACATGGAAGAGAAATCTGGGATGGGCAGGGACCAGGGGTACACACCCCTGCTGGAAGAGCCTCACTCACCAAACAGCATTGTCTCAACTGTGTGGTGTGCAGCATGTGAGGACGCAACTTCTCTCACTCCACAGAGCCTGGAGTCTCTCCACATTCCACCGGTCACCTCCTTGGTCCTTGGGACACACCTCCTTCAGTGCTGGGGGTTGCCTGTTCATCTCGACTTCTGCAAAGCTGCCCACGAGTAAGAAAGGAGTATGTAGTAGGAAACCACAAAGTCTAGCACAATTCTATC
>NW_007148444.1:0-498 GCF_000164805.1 Carlito syrichta | reverse complement strand
AATTCTATACCAATTAATTCAAATCTCATTCCTTACCATGACTTATATGAGTTTCATAACCTTAAACTTTAATTTTTATATGATCTAGTGATTGGACTTTAACCCAAAACTTAAATCTTTTTTCCTAGTACATTAATACATGGCTACGTGTAAAATTTCCCATTGTTATATTAGAAGCAAAAACAGCACTGTTGGGAAAATTTTAGTATACTTAAAATTGGCCTACAGGAACAGGAACTAAAGTCATAATCTGAGAAAAGGAAACTTAGAAGCTCAAACAAAACTTAAAAGTTTTCTATGAATGCTTATTACTGTTTAAATCTTTTCGATGGAAATTGTATCATCTTAAATGTATGTTTTATCCAAACAAGTCTATTCTAAAAATCAAATAGTAGCTGTCACACTCTTGGATAATGGGCTGCACGGTTACCATGACAATGACCTCGGGCTGAAGCAAACAGAGTTCCGGCATGTAACAAAACTAGAAAAACGTCCTGG
>NW_007148443.1:0-7395 GCF_000164805.1 Carlito syrichta | reverse complement strand
CCAAAGGAGTTGGATTGCCTGTGCTTGCAGGTTTGAGATCAGCCCAGGCAACTTGGTGAGACATGAACTCCAAAATAAATTAGAAATTAGCTGGGCATGGTAGCGTGTGCCTGTAGCACTGGCTACTTGGAAGGCTGAGGCAGAACTGTCACCAGAGCCCAGTCGGTTTAAACTGAGATGGCCGTGATTGTGCCAGTGCACTCCAGCTTGGGGACCAAATGGGACCACAACTCAATAAAAATGTGGTACATATTCTTGATGGAATACTAGACCCTCAATGTAAAAGAAGATCAAAATTGTCATTTTTAACAATATCTATGCAGCTGGAGAACCTCATTTTAAATGATTTATTACAAAAACAAAAAAACTAAATACTGCATGTACTCACTCATAAGTGTGTCCTAAACACTGGGCACAAGAATGTAGACAAAAGACACTGGGAACTATTTTAAGCAGAGAGGGAGAAAGGTAGATATGAACAGAAAGCTACCCACTGGATATCATGAACATTTCTGTGATTGGGTGGGCTGTCCAGAGGGAAAGAACTTGCCTTCCTGCAAGATAATTGTGTAAGTAATCCTCACATGTACGCCATGATTCTAAAGTTATCACATACCAAGAAAAGAAAACTTAACACGGAGGATGCACAAAGACATCATATTCGAGACCTTAAAACCCAATCTCACAAAATTTTAAAGAAGGAAAATGCTGCAAGATATGCCCTTAGATCACTGTGGCACAAAGCTTGAGCAACAATCTTAAGAGAGCCATAAGTACCAAAATATTTGTAAATTAAGCAATAGGTACCATCTTGGGTGGCATTCTTAGTGTACCGATGAATTTGTAGATCGGGCCTCCTCATGCTATACCACTTAGAGTGAAGTGGGTCTGTCAAGGATTCCTGGATGGGATTTCCGTTCCAAAGCATTCTGTAGTATAAAACTGTAAGCCAAGAATAATAAGAGAGCCATACAATTGCAAAAGAATTTAAATTAAGCACTTCAGTGACTTATTGGGTGTCATTCATATGGTACACTCTGGTCAGAGATGTGTCCTTACAAAATGATTTTCTCTCAGGGGAACCTCAATTTTCCTTCCAAATAGAAACCTAAATCATCTGACATACACTAAATCCAGTGCTTCTTTGTCTCAGTCAGTAAGAGATTTGAGTTTGGGCTCGGTGGCTCAGCCTGTAATCCCGTGCCTTTGGGAGTCTGAGGTGAGTGGATTGCCTGAGCCCGCGGTTTCGTGACCCACCTGGGGAGCTTGGTGAGACGTCATCTCTACAATAAACCCAAAATTAGCAGAGCGTTGTAGTGCTCGCCTGTAATTTTAGCTACTTGGAAGGCTGAGGGGGATTTATCGCTGGAGCACAACATGTTGAGGTTGGGGTGGCCGGGAGCGGCCACTGCACTCCAGTCTGGGTGACAGAGTGAGACTACAACTCAAAAAGAAAAAAGTATTTTCAGGGTACGTACCACTTTCCTCTGCACTGGGTGGGATCTGCAATAATGTAAAAGGAGAGAGTGTAAAGAGTAGATTATACTGTGAAATGCACAAGTATCTTTTATTGATGACTTGAAAAACCATTGGTTGAGTCCAAGTTAAAAGTTCTTAAAATTAGGAAGAGATTAAACTTGTGGAAATGATAGACATTTTCTCCACAATTTCCCTTTACTAGCGATTTAAATGAAAACTTCACAATTCCTAATTCATGGATAATAATAGATGCTAAAGGAAATGCCTGCACATTAAAAATTATAGTGAATGCTATCATTTAAAAATGTCTAACTGTGTCAAGTATGAGTTAGTAAGAAAGGGCCATTCTGTACGAGAGCACTGAGAGAATTCTATGTGTCATACCTAATGTATATTTTTGGATTTTGTATCTAAACTTGTTTGACAAGGATCAAATTCAGAAAAATTACAATTTTCCTCATGAAAATGTAAGGTGGACTTACCTGGGGAGTATGCGATTCTGATTCGCAGGAGGTTTTCTCCACATTCTTCTTGCCGACTAGGACAATTCAGAGAAAATATTAGTACCCAGATAATTGGTGATTTTGAATAAGTTAGGGTGCTTTGAGATAGTATATTTAGAAGGTTGATTAAAAAGCATGGTCTTAAGTTACTAGGGCATCCTGCTGAATAAAAGACAGATGGCAAAGGAGAAGTGTATAGAGTAAATGATACAGATACTTTAACTTAGTGCTAATGTTCACCTTATGTAACAGCAAATAGTCTGTAAAAGATCTTGAATTATGTATTGGGATTTAGCATTTGAATTTCCTTATTCGTTCTGCCTGTCTTGAAATCCAGCTAAATTTCCTTTCTTGCTTCACTCAACATTATCCTGCTAGTTTCTTTATCAAATTTATGAGATTTGCACTAGTTTTAGGCACATTTTATTTCCAATAGGCTGGTGGCTATTCAGGATATAGTAACTAGTCAAAAACTTGAGTGTTCATCCTGGTGAGAGATTTGGAATGAGTGTTGATTGTCCTTAATCCAGATGTATCAGAAAGGCCCCCAAAACAACGGATTTCCGCTATTAACCTAGTCCTGCATTGTGTTTGTATTTCATTCTTACCACTTTAATCTGGCAGGATTTGAGTGTTTGGGGGCTTATGTAGATAATAATATATAATGCACTAAAATATTTCTCCAATTCTTATATGCTTTGGCCAGCTGCTTAAAAAAATCACCTCAGAGTGGATAGAGCGTAGCCACATTGAACTACACGATGTCTCACAATAGTTAGAATCTGTGAATGGAGCAGAAACATCTGGGCATCTCTATGCTTTTCAAAAAAGTGACCATGACATTCTGAGAGCAAACCAACCTATCACCATTCACGATAGCATAACCATGTAACCGACACACAAGCACATCTTTGGTAACCTGAATAAAGAATATGTGAGACTGGGATCAGTGGCTCACCCTGAAATCCCAGCACATTGGGAGGCCAGGGAAGGGGATTCTCTGAGTTTGCAGGTTTGAGACCAGCCCAGGCAACTTGATGAGACCTCACCTCCAAAATATATAAGAAATTAGCCAGACATGGTAGTGTGTACCTGTAGCACTGGCTAATTGGAAGACTGAGGCAGAAGTATCACCGGAGCCCAGTCAATCAATTCTGGGATGGCTGTGAATGTGTCACTGCCCTCCAGCCTGGAAGACCGAGTGTGACCGCAACTCAAAAAAAAAAAAAAATGTGGTGCATATTCACGATGGAATACTAGACCCTCATTGAAAAAGAAGATCAAAATTTCATCATTTTCAACAATATTTATGCAGCTGGAGACCCTCACTGTAAATGAATTGTTACAGAACAAAAAATTAAATACTGCATGTTGTCACTCACAAGCTTGTTCTAAACACTGCGCACAAGAATGGGGACAACAGACACTGGGAACTGATTTAAGCAGAGAGGGCGAAAGGGAGGAAAGGGACACAAACTACCTACTGGATATCATGATCTCTTCTGTGGTTAGGGGGCTCTTCAGAAGAACAAATATTGCCTTCATGCAAGAAAGCTTTGTAAGTACTCTACTCATGTACCCCATGATTCTAAAGTTAAAAAGTACCAAGAAAAGAAAACTCAACATGTAGGATTCACAAAGAGGTCAGATTTGAGACCTTAAAACCCAGTCTCATTAATTTTCCAAGATAGAAACACTGCAAGTTATTCCCTCAGATCACTGTGACACATAGCTGTAAGGAACTATCTTAAGAGAGCCAAATATAGCAAAATGTTTGCAAATTAATCAATAGGTGCCTCTTTGGGTGGCATTCGTAGGGCACACCTTGTAGTTTTGCATGAGCCTCTTATTTTCGACCTCAGAGAGTGAAGTGGAAACTTCAAGGGTTCCTTCACAGAATATCCTGTCCACAAAGCATTGTGATATAAAATTATAAGCTAACAAGTGTGAGATAGCCTTAAAATGTAAAAATAATTTCAAATAAGCACTTCAGGGACTCATTTGGTGTCATTCATACTGTACAGTCTGGTCACAGATGTGTCCCTACAAAAGGATTTTCTGCAATGAGACTCCCAATTTTCCTTCTGATAGAAACCTAGAGCAGCTTCTGCACACGAGAGCCAGTTGCTTCTTTTTCTCAGCTTGTAAGAAATTTCAGAGTACATACCTGGTTCCTCTGCCCAGAGTCGCATCTGTAATTATGTAAAAGAACACAGTGTAAAGATTACATTATGCCGTGCAATGCACAGATATCTAATATTTTTTATTGATAACTTTAAAGACCCCTGACTGAGTCAAAATTAAAAGACCCTAAAATTAAGAAGAGATTAAAGTTGTGAAAAAGATAAACATTTTCTACACAATTTCCCTTTACCAGAGATTTAGATGAAAACTTTACAATTCCTAATTCATGGATAAAATAGATGCTAAAGCAAATGCCTGCACATTAAAAATTATAGTGAATGCTATCATTTAAAAATGTCTAACTGTGTCAACAATGTGTCAGTAAGAAAGGGCCGCTCAGTACCACGGCACTAAGACATTTATATGTGTCAGGCACAATTTACTTTGTTGAATATTTATATCCGACTTTGATTGATAAGGAAAGAATTCAGACAAATTACATTTCTCCTCATGAAAATAAAAGGTGGTCTTACCTGGGCAGAAAGACCTTCTGATTTGAAGGTGTTTTCCTCCACATCCTTCATGCAGGCTAGGAGAATACAGAAAAAATATCAGTACCCAGATAATTGGTGATTTTGAATCAAGTAGGGTGCTTTGACTGAGATAGTAGCCAGTCAGTAATTTGATGTCTCATCTAAGTAGCCAGTCAGTAATTTCATGGCTCATCATGGTGAAAGGTATGGAATGAGTGTTGATGGTCCTTTATCCAGATGTACTAGAAAGGTGCCAAAAATAACGGAAATCAGGTTATTAACCGAGTCCTGCATTGAGTTTGTATTTTCATTCTTACCATTTTAATCTGGCAGGTTATGAGCTTTTAGGGTCTTATGGAGGTAAAATTATAAAATACACCAAAATACGTCACCTATTCTTGCATTCTATGGCCAGCTGCTTTGAAAATTCACCTCAGAGTGGATAGAGGCTAGCCACATTGAACTATGTGATATCTCGCAATACTTAGGTTTTGTGAATGGACCAGAAACATCTGGGCATATACGTGCTTTTCATGAAGTGACCATGCCTTTCGGAGTGAAAATGAACCTATCACACTTCACGATAACAAAATCATGGAACCGAACCCCCAGCATATCTTTGGTAGACTGAAAAAAGAACATGTGGGACAGGGCTCAGTGTGTCATCCTGTAATCCCAGCACTTTGGAAGGCCAAGGGAGTTGGATTGCCTGCGCTTGCAGGTTTGAGATCAGCCCAGGCACGTGGTGAGAGCTCAACTCCAAAATAAATTAGAAATTAGCTGGGTGTGGTAGCGTGTGCCTGTAGCACTGGCTACTTGGAAGGCTGAGGCAGATGTGTCACCGGAGCCCAGGCGGTTGATGCTGAGATGGCTCTGAGTGTGCCAGTGCACTCCAGCTTGGGGACTGAATGGGACCACAACTCAATTTTAAAAAGCGGTATATATTCTTGATGGAATACTAGACCCTCAATGTAAAAGAAGATCAAAATTTTGTCATTTTCAACAATATCTATGCAGCTGGAGATCTCATTTTAAATGAATTGTTACAGAAACAAAAAAAAAAGTACTGCATGTTCTCACTCACAAGTGTTTCCTAAACACTTGCACAAGAATGGAGATAAAAGAGACTGAGAACTGATTTAAGCAGAGAAGGAGAAAGAGACATATGTACACAAAACTACACACTGGATACCATGATCATTTCTGTGATGGGGTGGGCTGTTCAGAGGGAAAAATCTTGCCTTCCTGCCAGAAAACTGTGTAAGTAATCCTCACATGTACGCCATGATTCTAAAGTTATAACATACCCAGAAAAGAAAACTTAACACGGAGGATCCACAGAGACATCATATTCGAGACCTTAAAGCCCAGTCTCATTAAAATTTAAAGAAGGAAAATGCTATAAGTTATGGCCTTAGATCACTGTGGTACAAAGTTTAAGCAACAAACTGAAGAGAGGCATAAATACCAAAATATTTGTAAATTAAGCAATAGGTACCTCTTTGGGTGGCATTCCTAGGGTACACCTTTTTGTTTAGCGTGAGCCTCTTGATGCTAAACCACTTAGAGTGAATTGGGTCTGTTAAGGGTTCCTGGATGGGACATCCTCTCCAAACTTCTCTGTGGTATAAATCTATAAGCCAAGAATAATAAGAGAGGCATACGATTGCAAAAGATTTTAAATTAAGAACTTCAGTGACTTATTGGGTGACATTCATATGGTACTCTCTGGTCACAGATGTGTCCTGACAAAATGACTTTCTCTCAGGGGAACCTCAATGTTCCTTCCGAATAGAAACCTAAATCATCTGACATACACTAAAGCCAGTGCTTCATTGTCTCAGGCAGTAAGAGATTTCAGTTTGGGCTGATGTCACAGCCGGTAATCCCGCGCATTTGGGAGTCTGAGGTGAGCCCGCAGATTCGCGACGCACCTGGGGAACTTGGCGAGACCTCATCTCTACAATAAACCCAAAATTAGCAGAGCGTGGTACTGCTCGCCTTTAATTTTAGCTACTTGGAAGGCTGACAGGGATGTATCGCCGGAGCACAACAGGTCAAAGGTGGGGTGGCCGGAAGCGGCCACTGCACTCCAGTCTGGGCGACAGAGTGAAACTACAACTCAATAAAAGAAAAAAAGAATTTTCAGGGTACATACCACTCTCCTCCGCACTGGGTGGCATCTGCAATAATGTAAAAGAAGAGAGTGTAAAGAGTAGATTAAACTGTGAAATGCACAAGTATCTTTCATTGATGTTTCAAAAACCATTGGTTGAGTCCAAGTTAAAAGTCCTCAGCCGGGCTCGGTGGCTCAGCCTGTAATCCCGCGCCTTTGGCAGGTTGAGGTGAGTGGATTGCCTGAGCCCGCGGTTTCGAGACCCGCCTGGGCAGCGAGATCTCATCTCTACAATAAATCAAAAAATCAGCTGGGTGTGGTAGCGCATGCCTGTAATTCCGTCTACTCGGAAGGCTGTGGCGGAAGGATCGCCGGAGCCCAGCAGGTCGAGGCTGTGGTGGCCGGAAGCGGCCACTGCACTCCAGTCTGGGCGACAGAGTGAGACTCCAACTCAAATAAATAAATAAATAAATAAATAAATAAAATAAATAAAGTCCCTAAACTAGGAAGAGATAAAAACTTGTGAAAAAAGATAGACATTTTCTACACAATTTCCCTTTACCAGCGATTTACATGAAAATTCACAATTCCTAATTCATGGATAAAAATAGATGCTAAAGGAAATGCCTGCACATTAAAA
>NW_007148442.1:0-795 GCF_000164805.1 Carlito syrichta | reverse complement strand
CTTCCGGACGTTACCTGACGATTTGGAAGCAAATACTCTCATATACCAACATTCATTTGCCCCAAATGTCAAGAGGGCCCTGGAATGCAAGATTGCTGGATCCCCTTTAAGAATACGTCCTAAATATGTGCAAACCCCTAATCCCAAGTTTCGAAATCTATCTAAAAATCCAGCAGTAGTTTATGGATTAGGAGGTAAACCTGAAGCCAGAAATTACACTAAAAATGGAGAGATGATTCATTAGGTTGTGGAATCTGACCTTACAACCTCCTGCAAAAAAAGCCAAGCAGAAGGCCAGATTCTGTATTACAACTAAGAAGAGTAGCAGCTGGTTCCTGGCGATTGGTAAGGTCAGATTTTTGCTACGGATATAGGAATTAGCTCTGAAAAATGTGGGTAATGGCACTCCTAAATGCCTGATTAGCATTTAGAAAAATTCTATAGGCTTCTAGTTATGAGAACTTCCTTAAGCCAGGGGAAAATTAGTAACTGCCCAGAAGTTTGCTGGGCACATGGAAGCTGATTTTTCTTGTTCCACATTAGTAACATGAGCAGAAGCTTTCCAGGGACAGTGTTTCAGATTCCTGTTTCGATCTTTGCAATACAACCAGATTTTACCCAGTGCCCTGGAAGTCCAGACCCGTGGCTCCCAATAGAATGACTCCAGAATCTTCCTGTGGACTTGGAAACCAAGACCATTGTACCCTCCCAAAAATACCTTCTAAGCATGGTGCAACACCTAAACCCAAGGTCCTAATTGCGATATCTGACTACCATAGTTTTCTGGAGTATGAG
>NW_007148441.1:0-1060 GCF_000164805.1 Carlito syrichta | reverse complement strand
CACCCAATTGGCTCAGTAAATCTTTAACAATTTTCTTCATTTATCAATCAAAAATCATTATTGTCTATATTAATCAATGTGGGAATTTGTGGAGGAATAATTTTGTTATTATTATACCTACTTCCAGTAATCTTCAAATCACTTAAAAATAATATCTCGACTGAGCACGGAATTTCACGGCTTCGTATTAAAAAACAAAAAAGGGTGAGATGTTGGGAGCCAGCCTTGGAAGCCCACCTGATTGACAGGGTCCTGGTGGGCTGAAGACCCCGGGCCGCAGGGCGAGCCCAGGAAGCTGAGGCCCTTCTGTCTTCCACCTTTGCTGTTTGTTACCACCGAAGAATTCTGTGCAGTCGTGGAAGAAGAAAATGGCATGTTTATGTGAAGTACTCACAGCTAACCTGGAAATGCCATGGTGTATTCTTCCATTTCCCACTATGCTGTTTGGCCTTTTCTAACATATGCAAGGGTTAAACTCTGAAGCACATCAAGAATGCTTTCTTTCACTTGGTTATAAGTTACTACATATTGCTTGAGTAAAAAATGATATAAGTATATTCACTCCTTATTTGATTTAGAATCATGTAGTTTAGTGTTTAGACATAAGGGTTTTTAGAAGTGCAAGTTTATAGTAAGTTCATTATGAATTCATTATAAGTTCTAACACTTATCTCGGAGTTATGTAGGTGATTTATAGCACTGTTTTCACAGATTTAGGATAAAGATTAATCGTTAAGGTTTTTACTTAATTCTATAGTTAAGATTTTAAGTAAATGTTTATAGAGTGGGTTTTCACTGAATTCACAATATATTAATTAGATACTTTTATGATAAATTAACTAAATACAGAAAGCAACCTTGGGGGCCTGGGAAACATCACTAAAAGCTTCTTTTGAATTTTCTTTAGAAATAAACACTGCAGGATAAGAGAAAAGTAACGAAGACACCTGGACAAGAAAGACAATTAGAAAGTTTTGAAGGTCATAGAAGCCCCAGATGGGAAAACTACTGCTGCATGGAGAAATGTACACTTGGAAACTTTCTTGAGACATTGCAAGGA
>NW_007148440.1:0-1272 GCF_000164805.1 Carlito syrichta | reverse complement strand
ACTAGCAAAATCTTATTTTCACTGTACAGAAAAGTGAATTGTACATTAGGGAGGGTAAGTCTCCAGGCCCAGGCCCCACAAAGATGAAAAGCAGAGTCGTGATGCAGACCCATGTCCATTTCTGCTTTTTCCCCCCACTCTGTATTTTCCATAGAACCATTGTAATTTATGCTAAGATTTATGGTGCCACTAATCTTCAGAGATGGTGACTATATTCCAGGTCACAGACATAGTAGGAAAAACAAATGAAGTTGTGTATTCAGATTGTGCTGCTAACAAAGTTATCTCAAATATGGTGAGAATAAGTGGTAGATTAGTCAAAATTAACTGACTTGGGGTAGGGAAAATACTGAAGTCACATGACTAAATTTTTTTTTTTTTTTGAGTTGGAGTCTCACTCTGTCGTCCAGACTGGAGTGCAGTGGCTGCTCCCGGCCACCGCAGCCTCGGCCTGCTGGGCTCCAGCGATCTTTCCGCCTCAGTCTTCCGAGTAGCCGGAATTACAGGCATGCGCCACCACACCCAGCTGATTTTTTGATTTATTGTAGAGATGAGGTCTCACTGCCCAGGCGGGTCTCGAACCCGCGGGCTCAGGCAATTCACTCACCTCAGCCTCCCAAAGGCGCGGGATTACAGGCTGAGCCACCGAGCCTGGCTAATTTCTTGATATATTGCAGAGACTAGATCTCACCAAGTTGCCCAGACTGGTCTGGAAACTGTGGGCTCAGGCAATCCTGATTTTGGCTGATTTTTTTTTTTTATTTTGCACTTCAAAAGTCAGATATAAACTTAGAGTGGTAGAAACCCCTAACTATATAAGTTAATGGACTTTTAAAAAAATATAAAACCAAATCATGTATATGAAAATAGTGTAACTTATGGGGTAAAAGTACTCTTTACTAATAGTATATGGTCTTTCAGCATGATTGGGTCATTTTTATAGCTCACATCAAGGAAATGTGTATCCATGGCAACAGTAATACAAATTCATTGTATTGTTATAAACCCTCTGGGCTTAGAGATTTCATTCATTCAGGACAGAAAAAAATCTTATTATTCTTATTTAATCAAATGAACATAAGCTTCTACATTAGTATGAAAAGGGTCTCAATATGTATGGTTTGTTTTTGTTTTGCTTGTTTTACATAAGTGTATATCTATATTTTAAAATTTTTTTAGTATGTGTTTTTCATTCTAGAATTATCTCATCTTACCTCAAATTTTGTTTTATTAATTTCAGCCATGCATGATTTTGTTTGTCTCTTAAAATAT
>NW_007148439.1:0-705 GCF_000164805.1 Carlito syrichta | reverse complement strand
GCCACCGAGCCTGGCTAATTCTTGATATATTGCAGCGACTAGATCTCACCAAGTTGCCCAGACTGGTCTGGAAACTGTGGGCTCAGGCAATCCTGATTTTGGCTGATTTTTTTTTTTTATTTTGCACTTCAAAAGTCAGATATAAACTTAGAGTGGTAGAAACCCCTAACTATATAAGTTAATGGACTTTTAAAAAAATATAAAACCAAATCATGTATATGAAAATAGTGTAACTTATGGGGTAAAAGTACTCTTTACTAATAGTATATGGTCTTTCAGCATGATTGGGTCATTTTTATAGCTCACATCAAGGAAATGTGTATCCATGGCAACAGTAATACAAATTCATTGTATTGTTATAAACCCTCTGGGCTTAGAGATTTCATTCATTCAGGACAGAAAAAAATCTTATTATTCTTATTTAATCAAATGAACATAAGCTTCTACATTAGTATGAAAAGGGTCTCAATATGTATGGTTTGTTTTTGTTTTGCTTGTTTTACATAAGTGTATATCTATATTTTAAAATTTTTTTAGTATGTGTTTTTCATTCTAGAATTATCTCATCTTACCTCAAATTTTGTTTTATTAATTTCAGCCATGCATGATTTTGTTTGTCTCTTAAAATATTAATGTTGATTTGATTTCTGACATCACCTTTTTCCCTGTTCTTGCATAGATTAAAAGTACACCATAAAAATGTAA
>NW_007148438.1:0-3528 GCF_000164805.1 Carlito syrichta | reverse complement strand
GCTTCTGGATACCTACATTTTCAGAGCTATTGGCTCCATGGATACGCTAAATCCGTCATTACAGATCCTCAGGAATATTCTGGTCCTCCTTGTTAGTTGTAATCAACGCTCTGTCGCTACAAATCCTTTTGTTTCCTAGGAATATCTACGACCATAATCATACTCCCCAGAATCAAAAAGTATATTGGCACAAAAATCATCGACTCTGGTGACCTCAAATTACAGAAAATTCTTTGGGTGGGCAGGTCAGAATTGGGATTTTGGGTTTGGAAGATTCAACATTTTGGGGAGGTCTTGTGAAGGGGAACCATGAATCTTGGATTCCAGTTCCCAAAGGACATTATGTACGTCTTTCTCTTGATATTCAAAAAATTGGAGTTCTCGATCACCAGGAACTGTCTCGTCATCCTGAAGACTGAAGCAGAAAGCTGGGTAATGGAGGTCATCATATACCGGAAACTACATGTCATATTGCTAAGGAAGAATAAGGAATCTTCCTTATATGAGTCCTCAATTCCAAAACTACAGGCTGTCTTCCTAAGAGGTAACCGCGATTCAGGTTTTTGAAGTAGGAATCTGGTTAATGGGAGTCCTCACATACAGGAAACTTCACTGCCTATTGCTAAGTAAGAATAAGGAATCTGCGTTACTCGTGTCCTCAATCCCAAAAAATTTCAGGTTGTCATGCTATGGGCTAAATATGAATCATGGTGTTTTCGTGCTTGAATCTGGGAAATGGAGTCCTTATTTACATGCAACTACACGACCTTTTGCTAAGAAAGAATAAGGAATCTGAGTTACACGGGTCCTCAATCCCAAATATCTGCAGAGCATCTTGTAATGTGCTAAAAAGGAATCAGAGTTTCAAAGCAGGATGTATCTAATGAGAGTCCTAATATACAGGAAAATACACAGCCCCTTGCCAAGGAAGAAAAAGATCCGAGTTATAGTATACCTCAGTCAGGAAATCAACAGGCCATCTGCTGTGTTCTAAACAAGAATCAGGTTTATAAGCTGGAATATAGGTAATAGCAGTCCTCATATGCAGATCTGTATGATCTCTAGCTAAGCAGAACTAAGAAACCTCTTTTACATGGTTCCTCTGACACAATATTTACATGACATCTTGCTAATATCCAAATCAGGATCAGGGTTTCCAAACAGGATTCTAGGGAAAGGGAGTCTCATATACAGGACATTACACCGCCCCTCACAAAGGAAGAATATGGAATCTGTGATACACTAGTCCACAATCCATAAATTCTCAGGGTGTCTTGCTGTGGAATAAACAAGAATCAAGGCTTCGATCTCGTCTCATCTTTCGGAGCTATTTGGCTTGTGGGTATTATGAATCAGTCATTTCAGGACTCCAGCAACATTCTGGTCCTCTTGAGAGGTGTAATCGGGTATCTGGTAGTAGAAGTCTCTTAGATTCCTCGGGACAATTAAGGCCAGTTTCCTGGAAAAAACGTATCATCTTACCATATTTGGATGTAACTTTGGTCTTAAGATGAACTTGGTAATCCTTAAATTTCCGTTTGTACGTTATTTTTAGAGTGGCCAAGGGTTTTGCAGTTACCAAAGATTTAGTACGAATTATTAAACTGTAACAAGGATTCATGGAATCCACGTCCCTAGGAAATATCTGGGTATCTGCATTTTTAAATGCAGAGTTTTGGAATCGACATGGACAGGAAAATCAGGGAATCTTGCTGAGAACGGAAAGGGAATCCGGTCTTGGAGTTCTCAATCGCCTAAATCTACAAGGTCTCTTATTAAGGTTTGATCAGCAATCTGGTCTTCTATTTCGCCACATTTTTAGTGTGTCTTTTGAAAAGGGATCAGGAATCTTGGGTTCCAATTCCTCAAGAACTTTATGGGAGTCTTTCTCTTGATAACCAAGCAAGTGTAATTCTAGGTCAGCAGGAAATATCTTGGCGTCTTGCTGAGAATGAAGCATGAATTTCAGTAATGGGAGTCCTCATATACAGATCACTACATGACATGTTGCTACGGAAGAATAAGGAATCTTGCTTACACGAGTCCTCCATCCCAAAAAACTACAGAGCGTCTAGCAAAGAGATAAGCACCATTCAGGTTTTGGGAGTAGGAATCTGGATAATGATAGTCCTCATATACAGAAAACTGCACTCTCTATTGCTAAAGGAGTATAACAAATCTGGTTTACACGAATTCTCCATCCCAATAAAAACTTCAGGATGTCTTGCTAAGAGCAAACCACGAATTTTGGTTTTTGAAGCATATACTTGGGAAATGAAATCCTCATATACAGGCAACTGCACTGATTTTCCTAAGAAAGAATAAGAAATGTGGGTGATATATTTTCTCAATCCCCAAAAAAGTACACAGCGTGTTCCTAAGATCTATACAAGACTCAAGCTTTTGACGCCAGTACCTGTGAACAGGAGTACTCATATAAAGGCTACTGCACGGCTGTGCCTAAAAATAAGGAATCTGGGTTATACGAGTCCTCAGTCCTGATAATCTACAGGGCACCTTGCTGACGGCTAAAGAAGAATCAGGGATCGAAGCCTTAATGTGTGTAATAGCAATCCTCATATACAGGAAACTACATGGCCTCTTGGTAAGAAAAAAGAAGAAATCTGTTTTCCACGGTTCCTCTTCAAAAAATCTACATGGCGTCTTACTAAGGGCTAAACAAAAATAAGTGTTTTGAACAGGAATCTAGGGAAAGAGAGTCCTCACATACAGGACACTACACGACCTCCCACTAATTACAAATAAAGAATCATTGTTGTACGCTTCATCAATCCAAAAAATTCCCAGGGTGTCTGCTATTGGACAAACAAGAAACAGAGCTTCGAGCTCCCAAATGTTTCAGAGAAATTTAGAATGCGGATATTATGAATCAGTCATTTTAGGAGTCCAGCAACCTTCTGGTCCTCTTAAAAATTGTAAATGGGTATTGGGCACTCCAAGTCCGTAATGTTCCTCGAAACTTCTAAGGCCAGATTCCAGGACAAAAAGAATCTTCTTGCCATATTTGGACGTAACTCTGGTCCTAATGTCAATCTTCTAATCCTTCCCCTTCTGTGTCTCTTTTTATTTTGAGAAGGTAGAAGGGTTTTGCACTTGCCAAATGTTTACAACATACTTTTAATGGTAACCAGGAATCATGGAATCCACGTCCCTAGGAAACATTTGAGTATCTGTCTTTTGGTACACTGAATTTGGAATCCACATCGACAGGAAAAATCAGGGCATCTTACCGAGAACGAAAAGAAATCCGTTTCTAGGAATTCTCATTTTCCGGAATCTACAGGGCCTCTTGATAAGGTTTAATCAGCAAGGTGGGTTTCTGGATACCTACATTTTCAGAGCTACTTGCTCCGTGGATACGCTAAATCTGTCATTACAGATCCTCAGGAATATTTTGGTCCTCTTGTTAGTTGTAATCAACGCTCTGTCCATACAAATCCTTTTGTTCCCTAGGAACATCTACGACCATAATCATTCCCAAGAATCAAAGGTATATTGGTACAAAGA
>NW_007148437.1:0-3769 GCF_000164805.1 Carlito syrichta | reverse complement strand
GTTCCTCGGGAGATTAAAGCCAGTTTACCGGAAAAAAGTATCTTCTTGCCGTATTGGGATGTAACTTTGGTCTTAACATGAACTTGGTAATCTTTAAATTTCCGAATGTACTTTATTTGGAGAGGGGCCGAGGGTTTTGCAGATTTCAAATATTTAGTACGAATTATTAAAATGTAACCAGGATCCATGGATTCCACGTCCCAAAGAAACATCTGGGAATCTGCATTTTTGTACACAGAGTTTTGGAATCCACATGGACTGGGAAATTCAGGGCATCTTGCTGAGAACGGAAAGGGAATCCAGTTCTTGGAGTTCTCAATCGCCTAAATCTACAAAGTCTCTTGATGAGGCTTAATCAACAATCTGGGCTTCTATGTCACCACATTTTTAGTGTGTCTTTTGAAAAGAGACCAAGAATCTTGTGTTCCAATTCCTCAAGAACTTTAATGGGAGTCTTTCTCTTGATATCCAAGCAACTGGAATTCTAGGTCACCAGGAAATACCTTGGCGTCTTGCTGAGAATGAAGCGGGAATTTCAGTAATGGGAGTCCTCATATACAGAACACTACACGACCTGTTTCTACGGAAGAATAAGGAATCTTGGTTACATGAGGCCTCTATCCCGAAAACCTACAGACCGTGTTGCTAAGAGATAACCACCATTCAGGTTTTGGGAGTAGGAATCTGGATAATGGGAGTCCTCATAAACAGGAAACTACACTGTCTAATGCTAAAGGAGTATAAGGAATCTGAATTACACGTGTCCTCCATCCCAATAAACTTCAGGGTTTCTTGCTAAGGGTTAAACACGAATTTGGGTTTTTGAAGCGTAAACCAGGGAAATGAAATCCGCATATACAGGCAAATGAACTGACTTTTCCTAAGAAAGGATAAGGAATGTGAGTGACATGTTTTCTCAATCTCCAAAAAACTATGCGGCGTCTTCCTAAGATCTAAACAAGAATCAAACTTTCGACGCATTTATCTCTGAACAGGAGTACTCATATACAGGTAACTGCACGGCTGTTACTAAAAATAAGGAATGTGTGTTATACTAGTCCTCGTCCTGAAAATATACATGGCATCTTGCTGTCGGCTAAAGAAGAATCACGGTATCGTGGCATGAATGTGGGTAATAGCAATCCTCATATACTGGAAACTACATGGCTTCTTGCTAATAAAAGAGAAGAAATCTGTTTTCCACGGTTCCTCTATCAAAAAATCTACAAGATTTCTTACTAAGGGTTAAACAAGAATCAGGGTTTTGAAACAGGAATCAAGGGAAAGAGAGTCCTCACATACAGGACACTACATGGCCTCCAACTATGTACGAATAAAGAATCATTGTTGTACGCACCCTCAATCCAAAAAATTCCCAGGTTGTCTGCTATGGGAAGAAATAGAAACAGATCTTCGAGCTCCCCGAATGTTTCAGAGCAAATTAGCAATCGGATATTACGAATCAGTCATTGCAGGACTCCAGCAACATTCTGAACCTCTTAAAAGTTGTAAAATGGCATTGGGCACTCCAAGTCCATTAGGTTCCTCAGAACAACTAAGGCCAGATTCCAGGACAAAAAGAATCTTCTTGCCATACTTGGATGTAACTCTGGTCTTAAGGTGAACCCTGTAATCCTTTCCCTTCCGTGTCTCTTTTACATGGATTTTGCACTTGCCAAATATTTACTACATACTTTTAATGGTAACCAGGAATCATGGAATCCACCAACCTAGGAAGCATCTGGGCATCTGTCTTTTGATATACTGAATTTGGAATCCAAATCGAAAGGAAAAATCAGGGCATCTTACTGAGAATTAAAAGGAAAACGATTTCTAGGAGTTCTCATTTTCCGGAATCTACAGGGCCTCTTGATAAGGTTTAATCATCAATCTGGGCTTCTGTATCCCTATATTTTCAGAGCTACATGCTCCGTGGATACGCTAAATCTGTCATTACAGATTCTCAGGATCTTTTTGGTCCTCTTGTTAGTTGTAATCAAAAATTTTACCCTAGAAATCATTTTGTTTCCTGGTACCACCTACGACCATAATCATATTCCCAGAATCAAAAGGTATAATGGTACACAATTCCTCGATTCAGGTGACCTCAAAAGACAGAAAATGTTTGTGGGTGGTCAGGTAGGAGTTCGGGATTTGGGTTTGGAATATTCCACGTTTTGAGGAGGTCTTCTGTAAGGGAACCAGGAATCTTGGATTCCAGTTCCCAAAGAGCATAATGGACGTCTTTCTCTTCATATTCACAAAACTGGAATTCTCGGTCACCAGGAACTGTCTCCGCATCCTGCAGAGTGAAGCAGGAAGCTGGGTAATTTAGGTCGTCATATACAGGATACTACACGACATATTGGTAAGTAAGTATAAAGAATCTTAATTATATGAGTCCTCAGTCACAAAACTACAAGCCATCTTCCTAAGTGGGAACCACAAATCAGATTATTGAAGTTGGAATCTGGGTAATGGGAGTCCTCACATACAGGAAACTTCACTGCCTATTGCTAAGTAAGAATAAGGAATCTGCATTACTTGGGTCCTCAATCCCAAAAAGCTTAAGCTCATCTTGTTATGGGCTTAACACGAATCATGGTGTTTTCGAGCATGAATCTGGAAAATGAAGTCCTTATTTACAGGCAACTACGTGACCTTTTGGTAAGAAAGATTAAGGAATCTGGGTTTTACGACTCCTCAATCTCAAAATTCTACAGAGCATCTTGGAAAGGTGTAAAAAGTATCAGAGTTTCGAAGCGGGATGTATCTAATGAGAGTTCTAATATACAGGAAAATACACAACCCATGCCAAGGAGGAAAAAGAATCGGGGTTATATCAATCCTCAGTCATTAAAATAAACATGTCATCTGCTGTGTGCTAAACAAGAATCAGGGTTTAGAAGATGGAACATAGGTAATAGCAGTTCTCATATGCAGAATCTGTATGATCTCTAGCTAAGGAGAACTAAGAAACCTCTTTACATGGTTCCTCCATCACAATGTTTGCATGATGTGTGCTAATGGCAAAAGAAGAATCAGGGATTCCAAACAGGATTCTAGGGAAAGGGAGTTCTCATATACAGGACATTACACGGCCCCTCAGTAAAGAAAAATAAGGAATCTGTGATACACTAGTTCACAATCCGAAAAATTCTCAGGTTGTCTTGCTGCGGCATAAAGAAGAATGAAGGCTTCGAGCTCGTCTCATGTTTCAGAAATATTTGGCTTGTGGGTATTATGAGTCAGTCATTTCAGGACTCGAGCAACATTCTGGTCCTCTTGAGAGTTGTAATCAGGTATCTTGTAGTACAAATCCCTTAAGTTCCTCAGGACAATTAAGGCCTGATTCCCGGAAAAAAAGCATAATATTGCCGTATTTCCAAGTAACTTTGGTCTTAAGATGAACTCGGTAATCCTTAAATTTACATTTGTAGTTTATTTGTAGAGTGGCCGAAGGTTTTCCAGTTGCCAAATATTTATTACATATTATTAAAATGTAACCAGGATCCATGGATTCCACGTCCCTAGGAAACATATGGGCATCTCCATTTTTGTACACAGAGTTTTGGAATCCACATGCACAGGGAAATTCAGGGCATCTTGATGAGAACTGAAAGGGAATCTGGTTTTTGGAGTTCTCTATCGCCTAAATCTACAAAGTCTCTTTATAAGGTTTAATCAGCAATCTGGGCTTCTATATCGCCACATTTTTAGTGTGTCTTTTGAAAAGGGACCAGGAATCTTGGGTTCCAATTCCTCAAGG
>NW_007148436.1:0-12484 GCF_000164805.1 Carlito syrichta | reverse complement strand
CAGACATAGAATGGCAAAATAGATGAAATATCATGAGGCAACAATATATTGTCTCTAAGAGACTCATCTCACCAGAAAGGACACTCACAGACTCAAAGTAAGAAGATGGGAAGCAAAATTTCAGGTGAATGGAATGCAAAAGAAAGCTGAAGTTGCAATCTTAATCTCAGACAAAATACCCTTTAAGCTACCAAAAATTAAAAAAAGACGAAGGTCCTATATAATGATAAAAGGTTCAATCCATCAATGATAAATATCCATCCTAAACATATATGCACCCAACATAGGGGCACCAATGTTCATAAAGCAACTTCTAGGCAAACTAAAAAAAGAGATCGACTCTAAAACTATCATAGCTGAGGACTTTAATACCCCACTCGCAACCGTAGACAGAACATCAAGACAAAAATTCAGCAAGGAGACCCAAAAGCTCAATGAGACTCTCGAACAAATGAACTTCATTGATACCTACAGAAAACTCCACCCAACGACCACAGAACATACATTCTACTCATCACCACATTGAATGTAATCTGAGATTGACCACATCATTGACCGTAAGTCAAACATAAACAAATTTCATAAGATTGAAATTTTGCCATGCACCTTCTCAGACCACAGTGGAATAAAAATAAATATCAACAGAAAAAGGATACAATCCTTGGAAAATTTAGGAGTTCCAAGGCCAAAAGATGAAAGCAAACTAAAAAAACAAAAGACTTTCAGCACAGAAATACATAAGTGAGAACCAATAACTACAGAACAAACTCACTGTTTTGTTCTTAATAAGAAAAACAGTGACTCTGGGAAAGGCGCGGTGTTTGTTGGTTGATACTACCATGGAATTTTCAGATTCCAAATGGGTAGTGTACCCATTTAATACATGGCATATGTGCTATAATAATATTTTTAATATTAAATGTCATTGTCCATTTTCAGATAGTCACCAGAGTTCTAAGAAGGAAAGAAAAATTATATTTGCCGATATTATTTCTGTACCTGAACACAAATTAAGAAATTGGCTCAGAAGGGGGTCGAGAAAAAAAATCACCAACAACCGAATTCCCATTTGTTTTAAACATGGTTCTAAACATCTTTTTTGATGACTGTTTATTGTTTGCTGCAAGTGAACTTCTTATAAAGTCTCTTATTTTATGATATGGGGACAAAATATGCAAAGTTAATCCAGGATGGAAAGAGCAAGAAGACATTCATGTCTCATATCTCAGGAAATGTCTGACTGTGGACTCAACCAGTGTCACAAAACCACCATCTGGTGGCAGTGTACTTAAATAACAGGATAGCTAAGCATTACATAAAGATCTTCGAAATTTTGACCCAGTCCCATTAAAGTCATTTTGTGGTACCAGATCAATACTTGATTCTCTCTCCAGAATGAGAGATTTAAGAACCAGAAAATTAAGACACCAGAAACCTGGGTCAGGGGGTGAAGTAACTACAGAATGTAGGCTTATATCAACAGCAACACTGTATACAACATTTTCCAATGAGTGATACTCTTACCTCTAGCAGGCAAGCGTGGGTGGTAAAGAAGAGACCACACTGAGGATAAGATGGCTGAGCAGAGACCTGAAGAAGACTGGATGAAAGCCATACAATTATCTAATAAGACAAGTGGAGGAAGCAACAAGTTCAAAGGCCCTGAGGCAGGACCATGTTTGACTTCTCAGGTATAGCAAGGAGGTTAGTGCAGTTCAAGTAGGGAGCAAAGGTAAGGGGGCAAATGCATATAGTGAAAGAGGTGGGCAGGGATCAGAGCCTTGCCTTTTCCCTAGTTTCTAGAAGCTGTGTACATTGGCCCCTTCCTCTATCTTCAAAGCCAGCAACTATGGATTGAGTCCTTCTCACACTACCATCCTTCTGGTTTTGTCTCTCCCTGCCTCCCTCTTCCTTATAGCAGTCCCCCCCTTATGTGTTCCAAGATCCCCAGTGGATGTCTGAATCTGCGGATAGTACTGAGCCCTATGTATACTATCTTTTTCCTATAATAAAGTTTAATTTATAAATTGGGCACAGTAAGAGTTTAACAACAATAACTGACACTAAGATAGAACAATAACAATATACTGTAATAAAATTTATGTTAATGTAGTCCCTCTCTCTAAATCTCCTATTTATACTGTACTCAGCTCTTATTAAGTTGCCATCATTCAGCTTTTCACTTAAAGAAAGTGTTTTATGGTTTTTCCTTGGCATATCCAAATAGTCAGTGTCACTCCTCTTGTACTTTGGGATCATTATAAAAGTAAAATAAGGGTGACTTGAATGCAAGCACTGTGCACTGCGGTAGTCGACTCATGATCAAGAAGTCCACTCAACAGGTAGGCATCATCTGCTGGGAGTTTATACTAGATGAAGGGATGATTCCTGTTCTGGGTGGCACAGCACAGGATGAGATTTCAACACACTACTCAGAACGGTGGGCAATTTAAAACTTACTAATCACTAATTTCTGAAATTTTCCATTTAATATTTTCAGGCTGCAGTTGGCCATGGGTAACTGAAACCTCAGAAAGTAAAATCGTAGATATGGGGAGACCACTGTGTGTGACTCCTTCTGATTATATCGGGCCCATTCAAATAATCCAGGGCAATCTCCCATTTTAGAGTCAGCTGTTTAGCAATCTGAATGCCATCTGCAATCTAATTTTCATTTGCCACATAATCTGACATAGTCACAGGTTCCAGGGATTAGGATGCAGGCATTTCAGAGAGGCCATTTTTCTGCCTACCACAGAGCATTAGAAAGCAGATTTGACAGGCAACCAAAAGGTGGACATTCGATACACTGACTTGGAAAACACAGCTAGGGTGTGCAGAAAAAAGAGATGATAGGTCAGCTGAGAGCAAAATGAGAGACTCTTCTGGTCACTTCCAAAACTCACCAACTGCAAGCCAGTCCTAAGAAACAAGTGTACACCATAGCTTTTTATGTCATTTCACTATAAAAAAATTTTTTTCAATGATCATGTGAAGGTGAAGGAGTTATGTAGACTGAATTTTGCCAGGAATTCTCCAGATCTTTACGCAGCCTTCCCTAAGAACATTTAATATGTATTCCATATAATAGTTTCTGTAAATTAAACCTCTTAATTGAACTTTATGATAAGAGTGCTCATCCTGTATTTCAGATACTCCCTGGAGTGCAACATTCCAGAAAACTACTTACCTGAGGAAATCATGAAAACGTGCATGGATTAACACCAACTAAGATATGCAGGCAAAGCAGTTTCCAGCACATCATCATTATTCTACACTTGCAAAATCACTGTGCAGGTATTAGAGGTTGTCGTTCCCATTTTAGAGATAAGAAAACAAAGACTCAAAGGCTAATTACAGAAAGCAAGCTAAGTGCAGAACTCAGACTCAAATCCTTAACTTCTCATTCCAGGCTTAGCTTCCTTTTAAAGATACCACATATCTCCAAGCAATCAAACGTCCTATGATAGATGTGCTTAGAGGGTTTGACTCAAATTATGTCCTCATCTCCAGGGACTCCCAAATATCTAATCCCTTGCAGAAGTTTTAATCTAGAGGTATTAGGAAAGGTGTATCTATACCTACAGTGGATAATGCAAATCAAACACAGTACCTCTGTATCATGGTCTTATTATTAAGTGGCAATTATACAATTTTGACATTACACTCAGAAAAACATAATCCAACTACTTATGGAGCATAACAGTCTATCAGGAATAATTCATGCTCTTCTCCTGAAACTTTTACTGTTATAGCAACAGAGACCAAGAAGGCTAGAAAGACACCCAGGGACAGGCAGTGGTGGCTCACGCCTCTAAACACAGCACTTTGGGAGGGGGCTCAGGATTGCTTGAGGCAAGCTTGGGCAACATAGCAAGATCTTTTCTCTACAGAAAAAAATTAAAAACAAACTTAAGTTAGCCAGGTGTAGTGGCATGCACTTATAATTTTAGCTACTCAGGAGGCTGAGATAGAAGGATCACTTGAGCCCAGGAGTGTGAGGCTGCAGTGAACTATGATTACACCACTGCACTCCAGCCTGAGTGACAGAGTAAGACCTTGTCTCTAAAAAAATTTTTTTAAGGTAAAAAGAAAGACACTCAGCTCATGACATTCTGCTATGTGACTGTAGGAATGTCACTTTTCCTTCCAAAGTCTTAATCTCTTTATGTGTAAAACAGGGATAAGAAAGTATCTATTTCATGAGGCTACTGTAAGGAATAAATGAGATAATATTGTGTGCTGTAGGAACCTGATGGGGGAGACTCTAGCCCACAGAACTTTTTAAAGTGGGTTTCTCTTTCTTGTACCCCAAATAATCTCAAAAAATAGTATGTGAAAGAGCTTAGAACAATTCTTAGTCAGAGTCCCCAAGAAATGTGAGTGTTCTCTCTTTTCAAAAGCTTGGAGTACTGTACATAGAAAGTTCTTCTTTTGTTCACTAATTCAGTGATTCATAATCCTTCATACACTGAGCACCTATCATGTACCAAGCACTGTTCTGGGTACTGGCAAGGAACAAGATGGACAAGATCGCTACTCCCATGTAGTTTACTTTCTAGTGAGGGGAAGAAAAGTAATTAGGATGACTTTGAGGAGTAAAATCTACACCAAAGAAAATAAAAGTGCTACAAGATCAGAAGTGGAAAAAAGTCTTTAAATTAGGCAGTCAGGAAAGGTCTTTTTAAGGAGCCAAAATTTGAGCTAACACCTAAAGGATACATAAGGATACACCAATAGTTTAGGGACCACTGGACAGAGTATTGCAGAAAGAGGGAACTGAGAATAAAAAGGAGTGGGAATGTGCTTGGTGCAGTCCCCAAACATAAACAGTTTGTTGTTAGGGCAAGATTTCTGAGTGAGCCTGTCCTGTAGATAGGCCAGTCCATCTGAAAAGTGAAAACCAAAATACTTATTTATTATTATTATTATTATTACTTATTATTACTTTCACAATGCCAGAAGACAATACTTTCAGTAGAAAAGAGCTTTAAGACAAATAAAAGGAAGAGTTGTGGGTTTGAATCCCAGCCTCACATTTTGAGCAAGTTCCTGAACCTCTCTATGCCTCAGTTCCCTCACCTGTCAAGCATAGGCAATAACAGGACTGACCTCATGAGGTACCTGGGAAGCCTGAATGAATTCAACACTCAGAACAGAGCCTGTCTCATATTGAGTACAATATGTGTCTATTGCCGTGGCTGCTTACTACTGCACCCACTGTGATTCTTTCAGATCCAAATTTTCATCTCCTTGTCCCATCCCAAAATAACCAGCGCTTGTCCCTGATTTTTGTTTTAGGTTTAGAGCAACACGAGTACATCCACCTATTCTAACGTGCACCAGTTCCACTCTTCATCCACTCCTTCATGATGATCCTATCACCCCTAAATTTAGGATCTAAGGCAGTCCATCCCCCTGCAAGGAATTATAACACTGTTTATGAATATGAGCAGTAACAGTTGTCTTGTCATCTTTTCCTTGTCAAATAAAATGTGGAAAGGAAATCCTATATATGAAGTACAACAAAGGCTGTGTTTATATAAACAATATTTTCAAATCACTTTCAAACAAAACTGATCTCAATTTATGCAGTAAAGAATTTAAGGAACAAACAAAAATGATGTGAGAGGAGGAGAAAAGAAAAAGGAAAAGACACTACCCTGGAGAAGGGTGTCTCTTTCAATTGATTACTGTCTTCTTTGGTGCCTCTTAGTATAATGCTGATATTTTGTTCACACAAGTCCCTTCAGATTTGTGCTACATTTATTCCTAGTCATTTTATCTCTCTGGTAAGTCCTATATCTAGAATATTTTTCCCGTTATAATTGTATAATGGTTGGCATCGACATATAGGGAAACTATAAATTTTGCATAATCATTTTCTTATCATCCACCTTAATGAATTCAGTTCTTGTTTCCAATAAATGAATGGGGGAATTGGTTTCCAAAAAGAGTTTAAATTACTTGAAAATACTGATAATTTTGTATCTCCCTTTCTTCTTTTTCTCATCAAATTGTATTGTCTAATAACTCCTGAACAATGATAAATAATAGTAATGGCATTACTATTAAGCATTCTGATCTTGTTCTGGATTTAATGAGAATACCTCTTATTTTGAACCACTAAAGATGATGTGGCTTTGGATATGATTCTATTTTAATAGCAGGTTATTCTAAAAATCAGGAATAGATATTTATATTTTATCAGAAATCTTTTTAGCATCCATAAATAAATTACAGATTTTTCTCATTTACCTATATTAACAGTAAATTACATTATTAAATTTTCCAAGATTGAACTACCCTTCCATTCTTGGAATAAATCCCATTTTGTCAAGAATTATATAACCCTGCAATGTAATCATTTATCTATTCCTTTCTCCATTCTATGACCTCTTTCAGATCACTGGCCATGATTGGTTCATGTCTGAGCCCAGCACACAGCACATAATAAACAATGCATGTCTAATAGATAAATGAGTGAATGAATAAATAACAAGTACAATGAACCTCCTCAAGCCAATCTTTTGTATTTCATCCCAGTTAACATACTAGATTAGACTTGACTCAATGGCTCAGCCTGTAATCCCAACACTTTGGGAGGCCGAAGCGAGTGGATTGCCCAAGCCCGCGGGTTTGAGACCAGCCCGGGCAACTTGGTGAGACTTCGTCTCTACAATAAAATAAAAAGTAGCCGGGCGTGGTAGTGTGCGTCTGTAGTTCCAGCTGCTGAGAAGGCTGAGGCGGAAGGATCACCAGAGCCCAGCAGGTCAATGCTGCGATGACTATGAGCATGTGTGCCACTGCACTGCAGTCTGGGTGGGGGAATAAGACTCCAATTCAATAAATAAATAAATAAATAAAAATACTAGATTAGAAAGCTCGTGTGCCTGTTACAGAGAGGGGACATTATATGTTTAATGGACATCAAGTTTAACTGGCCCCAACTTTTCTAGCAACAGAACCCTTGAATTCCCCTCTTTCTCTGTGGGAAAGCTATTCCCTGTGGTTCCAATGGGGCTCACCCTGCTTCTCTACTTCTCCACAACTATCCCAGGTCAAAGGGTGGCTCTAGCTCCCAGGTCTGATAATCCCATATAATTATGGCCTTAGGGATGGGCACAGAACCCAACCTGGGCCAAAAACATCTTCAGGAATTTTCTACAGAACCTCTTAAGAAAAATCAACAATGGCCAGGGCCAGGTGCAGTAGCTCACACTTGTAATCCCAGCATTTGGGAGGCTGAGACAAGAGGATTACTTGAGCACAGGATCTCAAGACCAGCCTGAACAATATCCTAAGACCCCATATAAGTAAAAATAAATAACAAAAATAAAATAAAGATTGACAAATATAAAATGTTTGCCTAGAATTGTTTCTTACTATCTTTCCTAAAATGTGGTGAGACAGCCTACCTGAGAAAGAAACCAGGAAGAGACATACATGGCAAAGAATGGAAATAAAAAGAGCCTATGTGACATTCTTTCAGCTCGTGGATCCAGTTTTTCCTGAAGTCAGTTATCCCTAGACTTCTCAATCACCTAAGGCAATAAATTGAAACAGTTTTAGTCCAATTTCTATCATTTGCAACTGAAAAAATATTGCCTGATTCATAGTTATTTTGTTCCCTTGTATATTCTTAAATAAGGTTGAAAAAAAATTGTTTAAAAGAAGGCAATCCTAACTAGTGAGTGTTAAAAAAAAAAAAAAAGAATCAACCGCCTGTTTTTAATTAATGGCAAGATGGGCTGAAAAGCTCCTTTAGTGAATTATAATTTCAAAATGAAATTCCCAGGACAGTTATAGAGGAGCTTGTTAAGCCACAGAAACCAATAGAATCAAGAGATTACTTTAACAGGGTGGTGGTTCAATCAGTTCCAGAGATATCATCCATTATGCAAAACCAAAACCTTTAAAACTTTCTAACATACAGCTCTAGCAATCTTTCATTCATCTAAAATCTCGAGGCCTCTTTACAGACTTGATTTAAAAGTAAAAATGCCTGGTGTAATTTACAAAAATAAAAATAAAATAAATAAATCATGCTAGGTTTGCTGGCGAACACCGGTGAAAGCAGGTAGATCTCAAGACTGGGAGTTTCACAGGGTCTTCGTGAACAATTCTGCATTCCCAAACACTTTCAGTTCTGCAGAAACACTCAAGGTAAGCATGCTCCTGGCATCCTAAGTGCCTCCAGACTTACCCAGAGCAAGTGGCACCAGTTTCCCTTCTGGAAACTCAAGAGAATGTCAGCTTGTGGCCCAGAGAGCCTGTCCACCTCCCTACCCTAATCCATTTGTGGAGAATTCTGGCTCCAGTTACCTTGTGAAATCAGACTCTTCTCCTTCAGCTCAAGTTACAATAGACCAAATTCTAGAATCTGGTTTGATTATTCTCTAGAGAGCTACTTAAGCTTCAGGTTTTAAAATTCCTCATTCAGACATAATCTTGTTATGAAAGCCTATATGCAAATGAAAAAATACATTATGGCTTCTTTTCAGGGCCTTCCATATTGATGGGCTACTTACTGATACAGGATACAGGAAAGCATTGAAGGAAAATGAAGGAGAAAAGTGGGAGGAAAAGGAAAAATAGGAGAAAAAGACTGGAACGAAGAAGAGAAAGAAATTTACTGTCATAAATTTCTGTATCAGGCATTTTAAATGTCATTTTATTTTATCTCCATGTAATCCTCTGGCAGTGAGTAATATTGAGTCCATTCTGCAGATGGAAAATTGAGGCTTTGTGATAATAACGTGTCCAACAGATTCTGGCTCAGAAATACAAAATATGCTCCAAACTATGTTTCTTCCATTCTACCAGCTCCCTCTTACTGAAGGGTCTAATTCAGAAATGTGTTCTAGAACCAAAGTGTTTTTTGGGTTTTTTTTTTGAGTTGGAGTCTCACTCCAGCACCCAGACTGGAGTGCAGTGGCATGCTCCCGGCCACCATAGCCTCAACCTGCTAGGCTCTGGTAGTCCTTCCACCTCAGCCTTCCAAGTAGCTGGAACTACAGGCACTCACTATCATGCCAGGCTAATTTTTGATGTGTTGTAGAGATGAGGTCTCACCAAGTTGCCCAGGCATGTCTCAAACCTGTGGACTCAGGCAATCCACTCACCTCGGCCTCCCAAAGTCCTGGGATTACAGGTTGAGCCACCAAACCTGGCCAAACCAAAGTGTTTTAAGGAGCAAATGCACCCTATGAAGATAATGTAGCCTCATCACCTATGAAACAGATTTATAAAAGAAACAGGATGTTCAATAGGATTAGTTTGTGGCAAAGCCAATCCAATTTTTCTAATTTTAAGATTTTAATCCACCTGACCAGAATCCATTTTATAAGTGCAAGTTATCTATATAGATCAAATACGAGCACTCCTGATGAATGACTAAAAACTGAGAATTTTCCCAGCCTCAAGAGAATGTAATTGAGAACAAAAGGGAAATTTTATTTGTGAATTTTCTTGTTTCTGCCTTAATGTTCCTGTTTATATAAAGCTTGTGCTGTTTTTGTAATATATCTGGAAGCTGTTTACCCCATCCTATTGCAAAATCTGGAAAGAGAAAAAAAACTAAACTCACCTAACACATGTAAGCCACAATCCTGGCCACTGCGAAGTGTGTAGTCATGCCAGTTGCTTTCTGAAATGAGTTTAAACCAGGGGTCATGACATCGTAGCCCACTGGTTCTATCCAGCCCCACAGATGAATTTGTTTGTCCCACACTGTTGGCCCACACAGGACTTTAAGAAACTCAAATCTGTTGTCAACATTAAAAGTCAAAAGATTCCACATCAAAACCTGGATTTCCAGTTTCCCTTATGAAGTGGAAGATCTCATAACCTGACACCATGTTTGCACGTGGAAAAGAGTAGTTGGAACGGAGCAATGGCTGCCCCTTCAACCAGAGTGAGGGTACTTTGGCTTCTACCTACCTTATCTACCTCACTCATTTAGAAGACCCACCTGAGCCCTGAAGTTATCTGAATTAGTGACCTTTGACTTAAAGGGTAAGGAGATGCAGATGACAAAGTCAATCATTATTGGGATTTTCCCAAACCATCCCAAATAAGAGTCAATATTATGACAGCCGTGATGGAAAGGAAGGCATTCAAGACCCAATGATTTACAAAATGGAAAAACCCAGTAGTCAATTCCCTGTGGATTTCTGCTGTAGGATCCTCATTTTGTCTAGAAACATACATTGACTTTTATTCTTTCCTTTGTTCCTCCCAGCAATACTACAAGGAAGGAATTACTCTCAGATTAGCAACTGCAGAAGAGTGTTCAATAAGTAATCAAACCAAAATCATCCAACTCATAAGTTTCAAAGCCAGGTTTTGAACCCAGTTTTGTCCAGCAACAAATACAGTGCTTTTAGAATTATGAAAGAAAAGCCACGATGCTTGTTTTCACCTAAGGGCCTTTGTACTTGCTGTTCCTGCTACTTGGAAACCTCTCCACCCAGATCGTCACATGGGAGGGTCTTACTCTGTTACTTCATTTATGTCACCTACACAGAGAGACTCTCCCTAATCACCCTGTTTAAAATAACACACATACAACCCTAATTACTCTCTAGAACCCTCACTGCTCAAAGTGAGGTCCAGAGATCAGCAGCATCAGCATCCGGGAGGTTTTTAGAAATGCAGAGTCTCAGGTTCCTCCCCAGCCAAGCTAAATCAGAATCTGCATGTTAACAAAATTCCCAGTGATTCATGCATAACCAAAGTTGAAAAAACACTACACTGCAGATGCAGTGCCCAAGAGAAATACAATGTGAGTCACAAGTATAATTGTAACATATCTGGATACTGCACTGAAAAGGTAAAAAAGAAGTAAAATTAATTTTAATAATATATTTTATTTAACTTAATATGAACGTTACAATTTCAACATGTAGCCAATATGAACTTATTAATGAGCAAATTTGCATTCTGTGTGTTTTATACTTATGGCCCATTTCAGCTCAGACTTTTCACATAATCAACAACCACATGCAGACAATAGCTACAATACTGGACAAAGGAGCTCAGGGTCATCAATTCCTTTATTTTCCTTTGTAGCCTTTCTCACCACCAGAATTTTTACTGCATATTATTTGGCTTGTTTGTTTGCTGTCTTCCCTACAATCCTACTAAAATGTCAGTTCCAAAAACAGATGCATCACCTGTCTTACTCACCACTTTATCCCCAGGTCCTCATACAGTACTGGACACACATAAATATTTATTAAATATCTGTTGAGCGAACGAATTAACAAAGGCTATGGCCTTTCTTGTACTATATGTGTGGTAGTGTTGTGTAGGGAAAGGAACGAGCACTTTGAAATTGTACAGTGAGTCCAAATCTCATTTCAGGTACTGATCAACCCAGAGACCTTGAGCCAGTCATTCACGCTCTGGGTACCACCTGCAAAATGGAATTGCTGCTATTTAACTCACAGAATCATCATGACACTCGAATGGGATTATAACAGGTCTGTAATTATAGTGCCAACCACCACAATGGTTAGCATTCAGTAAACACCAGTGCATTCAGTCCTCCTCTACTCTCTCTCCAGACACCATGTGCAAATAATGCTGCTGGCCACTGACTGCCTTCCCCTGCGTAGCATGAACTTGAGTTTTGAGAGCATTTTCCTGAGCGACTTTCCCCTAGCCAATGGGACGTGTGTATTAGCTGCTGACAATGAAGGCAACTTAAAACCATGGAGGATCTCTTCCCATCACCCTGAAGCCAAGTGGATTCTGGTGAAAAGTGGTCACAGTTACTATACTGTCTCTAAACCACAAGGGAGAAACAACTCAAGTTATCTTCGCTTAGATGAGTTCTGCAGTGGCAGCCAGTTGGCCTGGCCTGAGGTCCCATCCCTTAGAGGAGTTTAAAGTATCTGCCTAGACAGCTTGTATCAGATCACACTGAAAGGTGCATTGTGGCTTTGCCCTTTTGTGGGGGAGGGAGAAGGAGAAAGGAGTGGAGAGTTTAATCTCACCTGCTTTATTAATCTCTGGCCTGTGTCAATCCATCAAGGGAGGCTTGCTTCTCTGTAGATTTTCACACACACATCCTCATATATTAGTCTACCCTTGCCCTGAAAATCTGATGCACATGCTCTAAGCTCAAATGTGTTTTTACAACACATTAGATCAACAGCATAGGAGCAAAGCAAAACCCAGATTTAGAGATAACTGGAGTGACACCCAAGGAGGCAACACTGCTAGGACTGCTTAGTTGAACATGAGGAAACCCCAAGCCAGCTGTGCTGAGAGCAGCCCCAATTTCTTCTTGACTCTCCCTCTTGCTAAAAACACAAAAACTGGAAACACATGCAGAATTAGTAGGCTACTTGAAGCACACTAAAATAATAATAATAAATACATAGGGGAACAAATCAAAACCTTTAATTAACCTGTAGATAGCTAATCAGGCAAATAAATTCCAGACAGCATTCCCAGTATTGGAATGCTGCTATTT
>NW_007148435.1:0-3452 GCF_000164805.1 Carlito syrichta | reverse complement strand
TGCCAGGCTAATTTTTGATGTGTTGTAGAGATGAGGTCTCACCAAGTTGCCCAGGCATGTCTCAAACCTGTGGACTCAGGCAATCCACTCACCTCGGCCTCCCAAAGTCCTGGGATTACAGGTTGAGCCACCAAACCTGGCCAAACCAAAGTGTTTTAAGGAGCAAATGCACCCTATGAAGATAATGTAGCCTCATCACCTATGAAACAGATTTATAAAAGAAACAGGATGTTCAATAGGATTAGTTTGTGGCAAAGCCAATCCAATTTTTCTAATTCTAAGATTTTAATCCACCTGACCAGAATCCATTTTATAAGTGCAAGTTATCTATATAGATCAAATACGAGCACTCCTGATGAATGACTAAAAACTGAGAATTTTCCCAGCCTCAAGAGAATGTAATTGAGAACAAAAGGGAAATTTTATTTGTGAATTTTCTTGTTTCTGTCTTAATGTTCCTGTTTATATAAAGCTTGTGTTGTTTTTGTAATATATCTGGAAGCTGTTTACCCCATCCTATTGCAAAATCTGGAAAGAGAAAAAAAACTAAACTAAAATAACACATGTAAGCCACAATCCTGGCCACTGCGAAGTGTGTAGTCATGCCAGTTGCTTTCTGAAATGAGTTTAAACCAGGGGTCATGACATCGTAGCCAACTGGTTCTATCCAGCCCCACAGATGAATTTTGTTTGTCCCACACTGTTGGCCCACACAGGACTTTTAAGAAACTCAAATCTGTTGTCAACATTAAAAGTCAAAAGATTCCACATCAAAACCTGGATTTCCAGTTCCCTTATGAAGTGGAAGATCTCATAACCTGACACCATGTTTGCACGTGGAAAAGAGTAGTTGGAACGGAGCAATGGCTGCCCCTTCAACCAGAGTGAGGGTACTTTGGCTTCTACCTACCTTATCTACCTCACTCATTTAAAAGACCCACCTGAGCCCTGAAGTTATCTGAATTAGTGACCTTTGACTTAAAGGGTAAGGAGATGCAGATGACAAAGTCAATCATTATTGGGATTTTCCCAAACCATCCCAAATAAGAGTCAATATTATGACAGCCGTGATGGAAAGGAAGGCATTCAAGACCCAATGATTTACAAAATGGAAAAACCCAGTAGTCAATTCCCTGTGGATTTCTGCTGTAGGATCCTCATTTTGTCTAGAAACATACATTGACTTTTATTCTTTCCTTTGTTCCTCCCAGCAATACTACAAGGAAGGAATTACTCTCAGATTAGCAACTGCAGAAGAGTGTTCAATAAGTAATCAAACCAAAATCATCCAACTCATAAGTTTCAAAGCCAGGTTTTGAACCCAGTTTTGTCCAGCAACAAATACAGTGCTTTTAGAATTATGAAAGAAAAGCCACGATGCTTGTTTTCACCTAAGGGCCTTTGTACTTGCTGTTCCTGCTACTTGGAAACCTCTCCACCCAGATCGTCACATGGGAGGGTCTTACTCTGTTACTTCATTTATGTCACCTACACAGAGAGACTCTCCCTAATCACCCTGTTTAAAATAACACACATACAACCCTAATTACTCTCTAGAACCCTCACTGCTCAAAGTGAGGTCCAGAGATCAGCAGCATCAGCATCCGGGAGGTTTTTAGAAATGCAGAGTCTCAGGTTCCTCCCCAGCCAAGCTAAATCAGAATCTGCATGTTAACAAAATTCCCAGTGATTCATGCATAACCAAAGTTGAAAAAACACTACACTGCAGATGCAGTGCCCAAGAGAAATACAATGTGAGTCACAAGTATAATTGTAACATATCTGGATACTGCACTGAAAAGGTAAAAAAGAAGTAAAATTAATTTTGATAATATATTTTATTTAACTTAATATGAACGTTACAATTTCAACATGTAGCCAATATGAACTTATTAATGAGCAAATTTGCATTCTGTGTGTTTTATACTTATGGCCCATTTCAGCTCAGACTTTTCACATAATCAACAACCACATGCAGACAATAGCTACAATACTGGACAAAGGAGCTCAGGGTCATCAATTCCTTTATTTTCCTTTGTAGCCTTTCTCACCACCAGAATTTTTACTGCATATTATTTGGCTTGTTTGTTTGCTGTCTTCCCTACAATCCTACTAAAATGTCAGTTCCAAAAACAGATGCATCACCTGTCTTACTCACCACTTTATCCCCAGGTCCTCATACAGTACTGGACACACATAAATATTTATTAAATATCTGTTGAGCGAACGAATTAACAAAGGCTATGGCCTTTCTTGTACTATATGTGTGGTAGTGTTGTGTAGGGAAAGGAACGAGCACTTTGAAATTGTACAGTGAGTCCAAATCTCATTTCAGGTACTGATCAACCCAGAGACCTTGAGCCAGTCATTCACGCTCTGGGTACCACCTGCAAAATGGAATTGCTGCTATTTAACTCACAGAATCATCATGACACTCGAATGGGATTATAACAGGTCTGTAATTATAGTGCCAACCACCACAATGGTTAGCATTCAGTAAACTCCAGTGCATTCAGTCCTCCTCTACTCTCTCTCCAGACACCATGTGCAAATAATGCTGCCGGCCACTGACTGACTTCCCCTGCGTAGCATGAGCTTGAGTTTTGAGAGCATTTTCCTGAGCGACTTTCCCCTAGCCAATGGGACGTGTGTATTAGCTGCTGACAATGAAGGCAACTTAAAACCATGGAGGATCTCTTCCCATCACCCTGAAGCCAAGTGGATTCTGGTGAAAAGTGGTCACAGTTACTATACTGTCTCTAAACCACAAGGGAGAAACAACTCAAGTTATCTTCGCTTAGATGAGTTCTGCAGTGGCAGCCAGTTGGCCTGGCCTGAGGTCCCATCCCTTAGAGGAGTTTAAAGTATCTGCCTAGACAGCTTGTATCAGATCACACTGAAAGGTGCATTGTGGCTTTGCCCTTTTGTGGGGGAGGGAGAAGGAGAAAGGAGTGGAGAGTTTAATCTCACCTGCTTTATTAATCTCTGGCCTGTGTCAATCCATCAAGGGAGGCTTGCTTCTCTGTAGACTTTCACACACACATCCTCATATATTAGTCTACCCTTGCCCTGAAAATCTGATGCACATGCTCTAAGCTCAAATGTGTTTTTACAACACATTAGATCAACAGCATAGGAGCAAAGCAAAACCCAGATTTAGAGATAACTGGAGTGACACCCAAGGAGGCAACACTGCTAGGACTGCTTAGTTGAACATGAGGAAACCCCAAGCCAGCTGTGCTGAGAGCAGCCCCAATTTCTTCTTGACTCTCCCTCTTGCTAAAAACACAAAAACTGGAAACACATGCAGAATTAGTAGGCTACTTGAAGCACACTAAAATAATAATAATAAATACATAGGGGAACAAATCAAAACCTTTAATTAACCTGTAGATAGCTAATCAGGCAAATAAATTCCAGACAGCATTCCCAGTATTGGAATGCTGCTATTT
>NW_007148434.1:0-4332 GCF_000164805.1 Carlito syrichta | reverse complement strand
CCAAAGCCCTGGGATTACAGGTTGAGCCACCAAACCTGGCCAAACCAAAGTGTTTAAGGAGCAAATGCACCCTATGAAGATAATGTAGCCTCATCACCTATGAAACAGATTTATAAAAGAAACAGGATGTTCAATAGGATTAGTTTGTGGCAAAGCCAATCCAATTTTTCTAATTCTAAGATTTTAATCCACCTGACCAGAATCCATTTTATAAGTGCAAGTTATCTATATAGATCAAATACGAGCACTCCTGATGAATGACTAAAAACTGAGAATTTTCCCAGCCTCAAGAGAATGTAATTGAGAACAAAAGGGAAATTTTATTTGTGAATTTTCTTGTTTCTGTCTTAATGTTCCTGTTTATATAAAGCTTGTGTTGTTTTTGTAATATATCTGGAAGCTGTTTACCCCATCCTATTGCAAAATCTGGAAAGAGAAAAAAAACTAAACTAAAATAACACATGTAAGCCACAATCCTGGCCACTGCGAAGTGTGTAGTCATGCCAGTTGCTTTCTGAAATGAGTTTAAACCAGGGGTCATGACATCGTAGCCAACTGGTTCTATCCAGCCCCACAGATGAATTTTGTTTGTCCCACACTGTTGGCCCACACAGGACTTTTAAGAAACTCAAATCTGTTGTCAACATTAAAAGTCAAAAGATTCCACATCAAAACCTGGATTTCCAGTTTCCCTTATGAAGTGGAAGATCTCATAACCTGACACCATGTTTGCACGTGGAAAAGAGTAGTTGGAACGGAGCAATGTCTGCCCCTTCAACCAGAGTGAGGGTACTTTGGCTTCTACCTACCTTATCTACCTCACTCATTTAAAAGACCCACCTGAGCCCTGAAGTTATCTGAATTAGTGACCTTTGACTTAAAGGGTAAGGAGATGCAGATGACAAAGTCAATCATTATTGGGATTTTCCCAAACCATCCCAAATAAGAGTCAATATTATGACAGCCGTGATGGAAAGGAAGGCATTCAAGACCCAATGATTTACAAAATGGAAAAACCCAGTAGTCAATTCCCTGTGGATTTCTGCTGTAGGATCCTCATTTTGTCTAGAAACATACATTGACTTTTATTCTTTCCTTTGTTCCTCCCAGCAATACTACAAGGAAGGAATTACTCTCAGATTAGCAACTGCAGAAGAGTGTTCAATAAGTAATCAAACCAAAATCATCCAACTCATAAGTTTCAAAGCCAGGTTTTGAACCCAGTTTTGTCCAGCAACAAATACAGTGCTTTTAGAATTATGAAAGAAAAGCCACGATGCTTGTTTTCACCTAAGGGCCTTTGTACTTGCTGTTCCTGCTACTTGGAAACCTCTCCACCCAGATCGTCACATGGGAGGGTCTTACTCTGTTACTTCATTTATGTCACCTACACAGAGAGACTCTCCCTAATCACCCTGTTTAAAATAACACACATACAACCCTAATTACTCTCTAGAACCCTCACTGCTCAAAGTGAGGTCCAGAGATCAGCAGCATCAGCATCCGGGAGGTTTTTAGAAATGCAGAGTCTCAGGTTCCTCCCCAGCCAAGCTAAATCAGAATCTGCATGTTAACAAAATTCCCAGTGATTCATGCATAACCAAAGTTGAAAAAACACTACACTGCAGATGCAGTGCCCAAGAGAAATACAATGTGAGTCACAAGTATAATTGTAACATATCTGGATACTGCACTGAAAAGGTAAAAAAGAAGTAAAATTAATTTTAATAATATATTTTATTTAACTTAATATGAACGTTACAATTTCAACATGTAGCCAATATGAACTTATTAATGAGCAAATTTGCATTCTGTGTGTTTTATACTTATGGCCCATTTCAGCTCAGACTTTTCACATAATCAACAACCACATGCAGACAATAGCTACAATACTGGACAAAGGAGCTCAGGGTCATCAATTCCTTTATTTTCCTTTGTAGCCTTTCTCACCACCAGAATTTTTACTGCATATTATTTGGCTTGTTTGTTTGCTGTCTTCCCTACAATCCTACTAAAATGTCAGTTCCAAAAACAGATGCATCACCTGTCTTACTCACCACTTTATCCCCAGGTCCTCATACAGTACTGGACACACATAAATATTTATTAAATATCTGTGGAGCGAACGAATTAACAAAGGCTATGGCCTTTCTTGTACTATATGTGTGGTAGTGTTGTGTAGGGAAAGGAACGAGCACTTTGAAATTGTACAGTGAGTCCAAATCTCATTTCAGGTACTGATCAACCCAGAGACCTTGAGCCAGTCATTCACGCTCTGGGTACCACCTGCAAAATGGAATTGCTGCTATTTAACTCACAGAATCATCATGACACTCGAATGGGATTATAACAGGTCTGTAATTATAGTGCCAACCACCACAATGGTTAGCATTCAGTAAACACCAGTGCATTCAGTCCTCCTCTACTCTCTCTCCAGACACCATGTGCAAATAATGCTGCTGGCCACTGACTGCCTTCCCCTGCGTAGCATGAACTTGAGTTTTGAGAGCATTTTCCTGAGCGACTTTCCCCTAGCCAATGGGACGTGTGTATTAGCTGCTGACAATGAAGGCAACTTAAAACCATGGAGGATCTCTTCCCATCACCCTGAAGCCAAGTGGATTCTGGTGAAAAGTGGTCACAGTTACTATACTGTCTCTAAACCACAAGGGAGAAACAACTCAAGTTATCTTCGCTTAGATGAGTTCTGCAGTGGCAGCCAGTTGGCCTGGCCTGAGGTCCCATCCCTTAGAGGAGTTTAAAGTATCTGCCTAGACAGCTTGTATCAGATCACACTGAAAGGTGCATTGTGGCTTTGCCCTTTTGTGGGGGAGGGAGAAGGAGAAAGGAGTGGAGAGTTTAATCTCACCTGCTTTATTAATCTCTGGCCTGTGTCAATCCATCAAGGGAGGCTTGCTTCTCTGTAGATTTTCACACACACATCCTCATATATTAGTCTACCCTTGCCCTGAAAATCTGATGCACATGCTCTAAGCTCAAATGTGTTTTTACAACACATTAGAACAACAGCATAGGAGCAAAGCAAAACCCAGATTTAGAGATAACTGGAGTGACACCCAAGGAGGCAACACTGCTAGGACTGCTTAGTTGAACATGAAGAAACCCCAAGCCAGCTGTGCTGAGAGCAGCCCCAATTTCTTCTTGACTCTCCCTCTTGCTAAAAACACAAAAACTGGAAACACATGCAGAATTAGTAGGCTACTTGAAGCACACTAAAATAATAATAATAAATACATAGGGGAACAAATCAAAACCTTTAATTAACCTGTAGATAGCTAATCAGGCAAATAAATTCCAGACAGCATTCCCAGTATTGGAATGCTGCTATTTAAGCACAGATGCCACCATCTGAAAGATTCAGAGTTGCAAAGGGAAACCAAGAGGAAGGGATTCTGTTAGTGGTTTGAATCAATGCCACTGTTTTCTTTAATATAGTGAGAATGTCATTCCCTCTTCATACATGGAAGACAGTGAAAGAGGGGGGATCTGAAGAGATGGAACTAATGAAAATTTCACAAATGCCTTAAAGCATGACTATGAAAAGGCTGGAGAGCTGTACAGGGCAGTATCAGCACCCTCAGCTCCTGCGTGTCCAAGGGGTTTCTAGGAGTCTTCTCTACAGTCAAGTGTGGGTGGCTAACAATTTCCTCTCTATGCTAGATAGCACATATTGGCAGGAAGCTTGTTCATAAGAGAGTTTCTCATCCAGTACTTCCAATCTGCATCACTGGAAAAGATGCTGGGGCAGGGATCAAGGACACAGAAATATATGGTTCTCTTAAGTAAAGACCATGGGAACCTTGTTCTATCCACACTGTTTCAGTTTAACAGTTCTATGGGTGACTACCAAATACTGACACCATGCCCCAAATACCGCAGGCATTGATTGGGAGCAGAAGACTGGGAGAACCACAGCGGTGGAGTAATATATTTGGTGGCCATGTCGAGCAAGGTAGTTTATATACCTTCTTTTCCCAGCACCAGTATAAAAGAACCTATGAAAATCTGGCATCTTTTATCCTTTCCTTCAGAAAATTCCCCAGACCCTAGGATGGGACTTCTTGTACACATTTCACCACTTATTCTTCATTAACTTTATGTTAAGTCCTCTGGATAAAACATCCCATTATCTACTTCCAGCTGCCACAAAACAACCCAAACCCATGCTGAAAAGATTTTATCTTTATTCTTCCCTTAAAGGGCATTTGACACTTCTCACAAGATACACAGTTTTAAAATTAGAATTAGAGAAAAAACCCACAATTACACTCATAGGGTCAAAGCTACTCCACAGAAGAAACCAGAACATCC
>NW_007148433.1:0-1433 GCF_000164805.1 Carlito syrichta | reverse complement strand
ATCAAGGAGATGCAAATTAAAACTACACTGAGATACCACCTAACTCCAGTCAGAATGGCCATTATCAATAACTCAAAAAATAACAGATGCTGGAATGGATGTGGCAAAAAGGGAACACTTCTACACTCTGTGGTAGTGTAAACTAGTACAGTTTCTGTGGAAATCAGTGTGGCAATTCCTAAAAGCTCTAAAAATTGACCTTCCATATTACCCCACAATCTCCCTACTGGGAATATACCCTGAAGAACTCAAATCACTCTATAAAAAAGAGACTGCACATGTATGTTTATTGCAGCATTGTTCACAATAGCAAGATCATGGAACCAACCATGCTGTCCATCAAAAGAGGACTGGATTTTTAAAATGTGGAACATATACACAATGGAATATTACACAGCCATAAAAAGAACAAAATCATGAATTTTGCAGCAATCTGGATGGAATTAGAGTTTATAATACTGAGTGATCTCTCACAGAAACAAAGATCTGAGTATCAAAAGTTCTCACTCATAAATTGACCTTGAACAACTACCCTAATACTATAATAAAAGGATTGACAGTGGGGGAAAACTTAGAGGGGGCAGAAGGGAAGGGAGGTGGGATTAACAGTAGTCAATATCTGTCTGGGGAAGGGGGGTCAAACCTCATCAACCAGGTTACCTGCACAATATTTGTATACCTACCCTTAACTGTACCCCACAATTTTAAAATAAAAAACATATATAAAAAAAAGAAAGTACACCGAATTGTAAATAAAATCTACATGAGCCAATAAAGAGCATCAGTGGGGGTAATTAAATAAAAAGATAAAGTAAATCTTAAAAAAAATTTAACAACTGTTTTCTTAACTAGCCTAAAATAAATCTCATAATACAAAAATTATAAATCTCTGTTAATTGACATGTATGGTAAAAGATGGAATTAGTATAACAATAACAGCACAACAAGGGAGTACCCAGCTATGTACAATGAAATATTTTATATACCATTGAAATTAAGTAACTAATAAACCAATAAGCAATGTATTAAAAAAATCACTAGTTATATTCCAAAGAAATAATAATATTATGAAAAAACAGAATAATGCATGACAAAAATTAGATAAGCTAGCTGATGCAAAAAATCTAGATATACACAATCTATGAAAACTGACTAAAAAATAAATAGACAATCTAGATAAACCTATAACAGAATAACTTAGTTATCAAAACTTTCACACAGAATAAAGACAGAATGACTTCAATGTGATACTGAACCAAATGCTTTATTAAAACTAACACCAATCCTTCATAGACTCTTCCAGACATTGTAAGAAAAAATGATATTTGCTAACTCATTCTATGAAGCCAGAATTGCCCAGAAACCATGCCAAACAAAAATAACAAAAGAAACCTATGCATCAATATCCCTAATGATTGTCAATGCAAAAATCC
>NW_007148432.1:0-813 GCF_000164805.1 Carlito syrichta | reverse complement strand
TTAGTTTTTCAGTTATTGATGATGGTCATTCTAACTGGAATTTGGTGGTATCTCAGTGTAGTTTTAATTTGCATTTCTTTGATGACTAGTGAGGTTGAAATTTTTTCATGTATTTGTTGGCTGCTCATATGTCTTCTTTTAAGAAGTGTCTATTCATATCTTTTGGCCACTTTGTAATGGGGCTGTTTGTTTTTTTCTCTTCAACACGTTTGAGTTCCTTTTGGATCCTAAAGTTAGGTCTTTGTCAGACACAGTTGGCAAATATTTTTCTCCCAGTCTGTGGGCTGTCTCCCTGCTCTCTTGATGGTTGCTTTGGCTTTGCAGAAGCTTGTCAGTTTGATGAGGTCCCACTTGTCTATCTTATCTCTTATGGCATGAGCACTTGGGGTTTTGATCAGGAATTGATTGCCAGTTCCAATTTCTATAAGGGTGTCTCCTGCATTTTCTAAGGTTCTTATAGTTAGAGGTTTTACATTTAGGTCTCTGATCCATTTAGAGTTGATTTTTGTGTATCGGGATAGGTAGGGGTCCTGTTTGAATCTTCTGCATGTGGCCAGCCAGTTTTCCTGGCACCATCTACTGAATAGATTCTCCTCTCCTCAGTGGTTGGTGATGGAGGCTTTGTCGGAGATGACTTGGTTGTGAAATTGAGGTTTTGCTTCTGAAATCTCATTTCTATTCCATTGGTCTATATGCCTATTCTTTTACCAATACCAGCCTGTTTTGATTATTGTAACTTTGTAATAAAGTTTAAAGTCTGGGAGTGTGATACCTCCTGCTTTTTTTTCTGAGGATTGTTTTGGCTATTTGTGG
>NW_007148431.1:0-915 GCF_000164805.1 Carlito syrichta | reverse complement strand
ACTATCAAGAGGACTGGAAAGTTCCTGGGGATCTCTAATGACAGATTTAGGGTACCCACGGAGCAAGTAGTTCTGAAAAAAGTAGGGAGCTTGAAGCCCAGATAGCTGATTAAACCTTTTGAAGAGGCCCTGTAGATTCTGGCGAATGAGGACTCCTAGAACCGGATTTCCTTTTCGTTCTCAGCAAGATGCCCTGATTTTCCCTTGTGATGTGGATCCTAAAACTCTGTATACTAATAGGCACATGCCCAGAAGTTTCCTAGGGCGTGGAATCCATGAATCCTGATTACCCTTAAAAGTACCTAATAAATATTAGGCAAACTCAAAACACTAGGGCCCTATCCATATTGAAGGACAAACGGAAGTCTTAGGATTACAAAGTACATCTTAAGACTAGAGTTACTGACAAATATGGCGATAAGAATCTTTGGGTCCTGAAATCTGCCCTCTGTTGTCCCGAGGAACCCAGTGGACTTGTACATTGGAGCAACATCTAAACCCAAGGGCTTAATTCCGAATAGCTGAGCTACCAGAAGATTCTGAAGTACGAGGTAACCCTGAACCCAGGGCTTACATTCAAAAAACCCGAAATGATTACTGTGTCCTGGAATTTGGCATTAGAAGATGCAGAATCTTAATGGACTTGTAGTCATATTTTTGTTTAAACTATCAAGAGGACCAGAATATTCCTGGACTTATGGAATGACTGATTCATAATATCCACATAGGAAACAGCTCTGAAAAATATGGGGAAGTCGAAGCAAGGAGTCTTGTAGGCCTTAGCAAGACGCCCTGTACATTATAGGAATTGAGGACTCATGTAACCCAGATTCTTTATTCTCCTTAGAAAGAGCCCGTGTAGTTTCCTGTATATGAGGGCTCCCATTCCCCAGATTCTTGCTTCGAAATCCTGAT
>NW_007148430.1:0-835 GCF_000164805.1 Carlito syrichta | reverse complement strand
GCCTGTCTCTTCAGAACTCAGGGAGGCCGAGATGGGAAGATGGCCAGAGCCTGGGAGCTGCAGACCGGGGTGGAGACCATAGCAAGTGCCCACCTCGACCCCAATCAAAACCCAGATATCCTTGGATAAGGGCATGCCATGGCAGGATAATCGCCTCCAGCCCTGAGTTCAAAACCAGACAGGAGACCAGGATGTTGATCAAATGGAAAGCCTGTGATCCCAGCAGTTTGGGAGGCCCAGGCCAAGAGGATGGCTCGAGTTGGGCAGTTTGAGAGCAGCCTGGAAAACCTAGTGAGGAAAGAAAGAAAGAAAGAAAGAAAGAAAGAAAGAAAGAAAGAAAGAAAGAAAGAAAGAAAGAAAGAAAGGAAGGAAGGAAGGAAGAGAAAAAAGGAAAAACAAAGAAAGAAATTCATTCTCTTGCAAAGTTCTGCTCTCAGTCCTTCCCCCCCTCACAAGTGAAGGTCCCTTAAGCTTGGAACCTTTCAAACCCAACCACCTGCAAATGGCTGCCCCTGCTTTGGTGCGGGAGTTCCCTAGTCTCCCTGGATGGGTTCCTACAGGCTCTCCTCTCTGAGCTGTGAAATGTGCCCCAGACAGGCCTACCTTCCAACCTGGCAATGAGGACCTTCCCCTAAGAAAGACCACGGACACATCTCTCACCTGAGGACATTTCTTCCCCCCAATCCCTTTTTTTCCTGGCTCTAAAGCCAGTCGCCCTCTGAACGCACCATGCGCAGTTGACAATCTGTGTACCATTCTAATGTTTTTGGAGACAGGGTCTGTCTCGGTGATCCAGGCTGGGGCCCAAAGACACGAACATCCTTCACCTCCAGTG
>NW_007148429.1:0-839 GCF_000164805.1 Carlito syrichta | reverse complement strand
CATAGTTTTGAGATGGTATGAGTGACATCTCATAAGCACTTCTGATATTGCAAATCACACTGCTTCTTTGATTTTAATCAGAGGTTGGAGAGGTCATGGGAAAGATTACATAACAGTTCAACTCGGATGAACACTTGGGGAAGAGATGAATCCTGTAATTTATCTGTAGTGAGACCCTCAGATGAATTTCCCAGCTAAGTGAACTTGACACTTATGAGCATAATGGTAGGACAGTGCAGCTGGGAGAAAGATGGAAATTCTATCTTTAGCAACTTGTCTTCTAGTAAGAATTCACAATTCTTTTGTTAACCCCAAATTCCCAATACTAACCTATAGATATTTGTATAGCAGAGATAGCAAATCTTCAAAGTAGCTAGTATTTGCAGAAACTGACACAGGGCGTGTCCACTCAGCATGAGCAGAAAGGTACAGAACCCAGTACCTGTGGCAGCCTTTCTTCCAGGGCTGCCCTCAACATCTCATGTTAGCTACTGAGGGTGCAAAGATTTTCCATAAATATACTACTTTTAACTTGATATGAGAAGTTTTCAAGACCCAAAAGAATAAGACCAGAGGATGGATTTTTAGACACCACATCACTTTGGGAGATCTCCCTTCATCAATCAGCATCAAGGCATGCAAATGGTGGTTAATCTCCCTCCACCACCAGCCACTCACAGGAATTTATGAAGACTGCTGGGCTTAGGGAATCATTGTAGGGTCTGGCAAAATCATCCTTTTTATTTGCAAATTCCCAAGTGCATTCTTCAACCAAATGGAGTTTTTGAAATGTATCCATGTTCCTGCTCCTCTTCATTAGTAAATTCTCAAAAGGTTAT
>NW_007148428.1:0-864 GCF_000164805.1 Carlito syrichta | reverse complement strand
CATGGGAAGATTACATAACAGTTCAACTCGGATGAACACTTGGGGAAGAGATGAATCCTGTAATTTATCTGCAGTGAGACCCTCAAGATGAATTTCCCAGCTAAGTGAACTTGCCACTTATGAGCATAATGGTAGGACAGTGCAGTTGGGAGAAAGATGGAAATTCTATCTTTAGCAACTTGTCCTCTAGTAAGAATTCACAATTCTTTTGTTAACCCCAAATTCCCAATACCAACCTATAGATATTTGTATAGCAGAGATAGCAAATCTTCAAAGTAGCTAGTATTTGCAGAAACTGACACAGGGCGTGTCCACTCAGCATGAGCAGAAAAGTACAGAACCCAGTACCTGTGGCAGCCTTTCTTCCAGGGCTGCCCTCAACATCTCATGTTAGCTACTGAGGGTGCAAAGATTTTCCATAAATATACTACTTTTAACTTGATATGAGAAGTTTTCAAGACCCAAAAGAATAAGACCAGAGGATGGATTTTTAGACACCACATCACTTTGGGAGATCTCCCTTCATCAATCAGCATCAAGGCATGCAAATGGTGGTTAATCTCCCTCCACCACCAGCAACTCACAGGAATTTATGGAGACTGCTGGGCTTAGGGAGTCATTGTAGGGTCTGGCAAAATCATCCTTTTTATTTGCAAATTCCCAAGTGCATTCTTCAACCAAATGGAGTTTTTGAAATGTATCCATGTTCCTGCTCCTCTTCATTAGTAAAATTCTCAAAAGGTTATTCAAAATGTTATGCACAATGTTTGTGCCTGTATAAACACAACAGCAATACAAATGTAGAATTTTCCATGAAATGCATCAATGTTGTTTCATGTACCATTAGTTCATTCATTTGTATTG
>NW_007148427.1:0-811 GCF_000164805.1 Carlito syrichta | reverse complement strand
CACAATTCTTTTGTTAACCCCAAATTCCCAATACCAACCTATAGATATTTGTATAGCAGAGATAGCAAATCTTCAAAGTAGCTAGTATTTGCAGAAACTGACACAGGGCGTGTCCACTCAGCATGAGCAGAAAAGTACAGAACCCAGTACCTGTGGCAGCCTTTCTTCCAGGGCTGCCCTCAACATCTCATGTTAGCTACTGAGGGTGCAAAGATTTTCCATAAATATACTACTTTTAACTTGATATGAGAAGTTTTCAAGACCCAAAAGAATAAGACCAGAGGATGGATTTTTAGACACCACATCACTTTGGGAGATCTCCCTTCATCAATCAGCATCAAGGCATGCAAATGGTGGTTAATCTCCCTCCACCACCAGCAACTCACAGGAATTTATGAAGACTGCTGGGCTTAGGGAGTCATTGTAGGGTCTGGCAAAATCATCCTTTTTATTTGCAAATTCCCAAGTGCATTCTTCAACCAAATGGAGTTTTTGAAATGTATCCATGTTCCTGCTCCTCTTCATTAGTAAAATTCTCAAAAGGTTATTCAAAATGTTATGCACAATGTTTGTGCCTGTATAAACACAACAGCAACACAACAGCAATACAAATGTAGAATTTTCCATGAAATGCATCAATGTTGTTTCATGTACCATTAGTTCATTCATTTGTATTGGTGAGGTATCTATTTGTGTGGTATAAATGCACCACAGTTGTTTTTTTTTTTTGAGTTGGAGTCTCACTCTGTCACCCAGACTGGAGTGCAGTGGCCACTCCCGGCCATCGCAGCCTCAACCTGCTGGAATGTGA
>NW_007148426.1:0-798 GCF_000164805.1 Carlito syrichta | reverse complement strand
AATCTCCCTCCACCACCAGCAACTCACAGGAATTTATGGAGACTGCTGGGCTTAGGGAGTCATTGTAGGGTCTGGCAAAATCATCCTTTTTATTTGCAAATTCCCAAGTGCATTCTTCAACCAAATGGAGTTTTTGAAATGTATCCATGTTCCTGCTCCTCTTCATTAGTAAAATTCTCAAAAGGTTATTCAAAATGTTATGCACAATGTTTGTGCCTGTATAAACACAACAGCAACACAACAGCAATACAAATGTAGAATTTTCCATGAAATGCATCAATGTTGTTTCATGTACCATTAGTTCATTCATTTGTATTGGTGAGGTATCTATTTGTGTGGTATAAATGCACCACAGTTTTTTTTTTTTTGAGTTGGAGTCTCACTCTGTCACCCAGACTGGAGTACAGTGGCCATTCCCGGCCATCGCAGCCTCAACCTGCTGGAATGTGAATAAAGAGAATCAGCAAGACAATGCTTCAACCAACCCTGAAGACATGTACGAGATTATTAGAAAATGCAAGAAAGCCTGTATGTGAGTAAGTTAGAAAATCTAGATAAAATGGAGAAATTCTTAGTATTGCATAACCTCCCAAGATTGAAACAGGAAGGGATTGAAACTCTCAAAAGACAAGTAACAATGCAAGTAATTGATTCAGTGATAAGAAAGTTCCCCACCAAAGAAAAAACCCTAGGCCAAATGTTTTTTCAGCTGAATTCTACCTGATTTGCAAGGAAGAGCTTTTACCAATATCCCCTGAATGTATTCAACCAATCAAGAAGGAAGGAATTCTTTCTATC
>NW_007148425.1:0-810 GCF_000164805.1 Carlito syrichta | reverse complement strand
CTCAAAATGTTATGCACAATGTTTGTGCCTGTATAAACACAACAGCAACACAACAGCAATACAAATGTAGAATTTTCCATAAAATGCATCAATGTTGTTTCATGTACCATTAGTTCATTCATTTGTATTGGTGAGGTATCTATTTGTGTGGTATAAATGCACCACAGTTTTTTTTTTTTTGAGTTGGAGTCTCACTCTGTCACCCAGACTGGAGTACAGTGGCCATTCCCGGCCATCGCAGCCTCAACCTGCTGGAATGTGAATAAAGAGAATCAGCAAGACAATGCTTCAACCAACCCTGAAGACATGTACGAGATTATTAGAAAATGCAAGAAAGCCTGTATGTGAGTAAGTTAGAAAATCTAGATAAAATGGAGAAATTCTTAGTATTGCATAACCTCCCAAGATTGAAACAGGAAGGGATTGAAACTCTCAAAAGACAAGTAACAATGCAAGTAATTGATTTAGTGATAAGAAAGTTCCCCACCAAAGAAAAAACCCTAGGCCAAATGTTTTTTCAGCTGAATTCTACCTGATTTGCAAGGAAGAGCTTTTACCAATATCCCCTGAATGTATTCAACCAATCAAGAAGGAAGGAATTCTTTCTATCTCCTTCTATGAAGCCAGTATTATCCTGATACACAGAAATGACAAAGACCCAACAAGGAAAGAAAATTTCAGGCCAATTTCCTTGATGGACATAGGTGCAAAAATTCTCAAGATTCTGGCAAATAACATCCAACAACACATTTCAAGAATCATTCATCATGACCAGACAGGATTCTCCCGAGATTGAGGCTGGGTGACATG
>NW_007148424.1:0-533 GCF_000164805.1 Carlito syrichta | reverse complement strand
AAAAGGAAGGCAGGACTCCCTGTGGGGCCTGGGGAGCTGAGGGTGCCCTTGGAATTGTCCTATAGTGAGTGGAATGTGTGACTTTATTGCTCAGAAGATGAGTCTGTGGAGGGACCTGGCCCCTGCCCTGTTGAGAAACAGCCTGACCAGCCAATCTTCTTGTGCACAGATTGTTGTGAAGTATGAGACTGCTATGTGTCATCCAAAACAGTGGCTCCCAATATTTTTGGCATCAGGGATGTTTCATGGAAGACAATTTTTCCTTGGAGACTGGCGGGGGCACGAGTTGGTTTCAGGATGATTCAAGTGCATTACATTTATTGTGAGCTTTATTTCTAGTATTATAACACCATAATATATTGTTACAGCCCAGATTGTTAGAAAGGAGACACCAACACACTGAAGGTCAAATTATGAGTCCTTTAATAGCCAGTGGTCGAGAGAGGCTAGTGCCAAAAAGATCTCTCAACCCCGAACACAGTGAGCAGGAGGTATATAAAAGCAGAAATTATATAAGTTGTACACTTTGATCT
>NW_007148423.1:0-3854 GCF_000164805.1 Carlito syrichta | reverse complement strand
CTTACAGACTGAGCCAGGCCAATTATTTTATTTTTGTAATGATGAGGTCTCACTATGTTGCTCATGCTGGTCTCAAACTCCTTGGCTCATGTGATCATCTTGCCTCAGCCTCCCAAAGCACTGGGACCGGAGGTGTGAGCTACCATTCCTAGCCTATCTAAAAATTCTATCTCTAGTCCATACTTATTATTTTAATTAACTTTTGAGATCATATTGGTGGGTGAGAGGCTGATATTAAATCTATTTATTACACTCTTTTGTGGTTTTGACAACAGAGCAAAACTCTACACAATTCTGTTGTTTCTTACTATCTTTCACCTTTCCTCTGTGCAAGAAGTCTTTGTGTATCTTAAAGAGATGTAAAGGCTATTGGTGTGGCTTGAATTGCCAAATTTTTTCAGAACTGTTGTTTATTAAATTTGGCTGAGCAAATGTCATTGGAAACCAGTGAATGCTTTTTCTCTCATTCCCAAGCTAACTACTGAATAATCTGTGGTGTCTCTTGTACATATTAGAGGTTTTGAAATGAGTGATGACTATTGTTATTTTATTTCTGGGAGACTCTTCCCTTTCACTGACACATCTCCACCTCAGTTATAACAATACAAATGCTGTTAAACATTTTTTGAACTAAAGTAGCATGCCCATTCTTACATTCATTTGCTGAAGAGAGAGAATTCTTGGTCTTTTTGCAGATGATGAGAGTGTAAAGCACTTCTATCACTTTCTATTTCTATGGAACTTGTCTCTATCAGGTTCACTTATTCAGATGTCCTTAACATCACTGTGAAAGCACTTGGGGGACTTGAGTTGTGGAGGGTGAGTCAGTCTAGGTAAGTAGGTACCCAGTGCCCAGAGCATTAAGACACTGGAGTTTTCAGTTCAGTGCTTAGCAGCATGTGATCCAAAGCACGCAGTTGAGCAATATTGCTTGATTATCATCCTGCATCAGAGCTATGTGCCAAAGACAAATGAGTTCACACTAAAAGGTGAAAACATTGAGCTCGCAAGAGTAAAGATTCTTTACCAATCTAAAGTACATATTATGACAGTATTTTGCAGCAGCTGGGACAGCAAAAGTGTGGAAGATTGGGTGGACAGACCCAGAATCCGTCATGCTAAGGGCTGACATCAAGATGACTCTGTGGACAGGTAGTAAGCACTCTGATATGGATGTCTGGTTTTATGGGAGCTCAGTAACAGGGCTCAGAGGAAGGTCACATCATTTAGCCCAAATATGCCTAGAAGACTCTCTCTACTCTCCTCCACCTCTTTTTTGCTATATACCAATAAAGTCAAGAGAGATCATTAGAAAATGATGTCAGAGTTATAATAATAATAACAGCTCATGGTTTGGGAAATGCTGATAATACTATTACTCATTTCAAGGGGCATCAATCTTCTACCCGTAACAAGTGCTGGGATTTTTCCCCTGCTGTTGATTTCCTTTGCTACTGTCTGTTGCTTAATCTGCATACCTTTTCAGGTAACACAAATGCATGAGGTTAAGAGATTATGTAAAATGTTGCTTTGCAAAGTGAACTTCCTTAGTGAAAATGGTTTCACACACATCAGACATGGGGGTCAGCTCTGGGGGCACAGAGGTGGTGGAAATGAGGTCCCTGCTCTCAGAATACAAGCATGTTGAGGAAGACTGACATGACCTAATGAATCTAATATAGTGTCCTAGGGAAATATGCCATGAGGGGCCCAACATTCTGTCTCTTCCTCCATCCCACAGGCTGAAATGCCCAAAGAAATGTGATCATAGAGGAAATTCTCTATCACAGTCAGGGAAGAGAGAAGCACCCATTTTCACTCTGAGGGGGGTTTTGCTAAATATATTTCAGAGACCAGAAAGATCTCAGTATTTGGAGCCAAACCTCACTTCTGCATTTATGTGGCATCTTATGAAATAAGTAGGAGACATCCTGGCGGGGTTCTATTAAGTCCTTCACGTTTAAGGGCTGAGAGCTGGAGCTTCCAGGATCTACCCTCCTCAGACTTTAGAAATGGTAGGGACAGCTGGGCTTGGTGGCTCAGCCTGTAATCCCACACATTTGGGAGGCTGAGGTGAGTGGATTTCCTGAGCTCGTGGGTTCGAGACCTGCCTGGGCAGCGAGACCTCATCTCTACAATAAATAAAAAAATCAGCCGGCTACTTGGAAGGCTGAGGTGGAAGGATTGCTGGAGCCCAGCAGGTCGAGGCTGTGGTGGCCGGGAGCGGCCACTGCACTCCAGTCTTGGTGACAGAGTGAGACTCCAACTCAAAAAAAAAAAAAAAAGAAAAAGAAAAGAAAAAGAAATAGCAGGGACAATGCAGGTAAGCAAAATCTATGCTTTTCAGCATTGTGCCCAGAGAGTTGTGATATGAGGTGCTATGTGTGTCCCACCAAGATGTGTAGATGGGAAGACCTTGGGGGAGAAGGGAAAGAAGGCCTCAAAGAGGAGACAGAGACTGAACAGGAATTTGAAAGATGAGGAAGGGGGTCTGGGGGATGATGCAATGAAATAAGAAGGCATTCTAGAGAGGGGGTGCAGCTTTACTAGAAGTCCAGAGCTGTGAACCAGCATGTCACATTGGAGAGACAGTGGCAGTTCTGCAAGACTGTGGGACCATTTTGGTTGCAGCATGAAGATCTGACTGGGGATCAGACGTGACCAAGGCTGGACAGGGGAGGCAGAGTGAGCTGCTACTGGGTGTCGCAGGAGAGTTGGTGCAGAAGAGAGCTAGGCAAAGATGAGGGAGTGGGTGGTGGGACAGGAGAGGAAGCCAGCTCATCATGGGCATGAGGGGAAGTGGGGAATCAAAGCAGAGGGTTAGGCTGAGGGTCACAGCACCAGGCACTGAGCTGACAAAATGTTAGAAGGGGAAGATTTGAAAAGGAAGGCAGGACTCCCTGTGGGGCCTGGGGAGCTGAGGGTGCCCTTGGAATTGTCCTATAGTGAGTTGAATGTGTGACTTTATTGCTCAGAAGATGAGTCTGTGGAGGGACCTGGCCCCTGTCCTGTTGAGAAACAGCCTGACCAGCCAATCTTCTTGTGCACAGATTGTTGTGAAGTATGAGACTGCTATGTGTCATCCAAAACAGTGGCTCCCAATATTTTTGGCATCAGGGATGTTTCATGGAAGACAATTTTTCCTCGGAGACTGGCGGGGGCACGAGTTGGTTTCAGGATGATTCAAATGCATTACATTTATTGTGAGCTTTATTTCTAGTATTATAACACCGTAATATATTGTTACAGCCAGATTGTTAGAAAGGAGACACCAACACACTGAAGGTCAAATTATGAGTCCTTTAATAGCCAGTGGTCGAGAGAGGCTAGTGCCAAAAAGATCTCTCAACCCCAAACACAGTGAGCAGGAGGTATATAAAGGCAGAAATTTTATAAGTTGTACACTGATTTACATTTTCCTGGTAGAACATTTGACAGGTAGATGAGATACAAAATTTTCGATTAGGGAATTTCCAAGCACCGAGGGGAACAAGAATGTGGGCTTGTGATTACAGGAAGGTTATAACTTGTGATTAAGGGAAGGTTACACAGGGGGATCATCTCTGGGTTAAGATGGAGGATTTGTTACAAAATGGAGTTATGTCAAGCAAGCCATCACAGGCTATTATAGATTTTGCAGATAGATATTTCATGCCCCTCTTTTTTTTGTTCATGAGTCAATGCGTTGACTCATCAGTCATGGGTATACCATTGTAGTGGGTTCTCATATTCATGAGCTTTACAGAGCTGATTCATGGTTTGATAAAATGAATAAATCAATTTATTATACAGGGCCCTGTGAGCAAACCAAGGAGAAGGAGAAAGAGGGGTCCAACCAGACCAATAATAAGAGT
>NW_007148422.1:0-769 GCF_000164805.1 Carlito syrichta | reverse complement strand
TATTCCCAGTAGGGGGATGCGGGGTCATATGGGAGGTTGGTATTTAGAGCTTTTAAGAATCGCAACACTGCTTTCCACAGAGGTTGCACTAGTTTACACTCCCACCAACAGTGTAGAAGTGTTCCCTTTTCACCTCACCCTCTCCAGCAGCTGTTATTTTTTGAGTTGTTGATAATTGCCATTCTGACTGGAGTTAGATGGTATCTCAGTGTGGTTTTGATTTGCATCTCCCTGATGATTACTGAGGTTGAACATTTCTTCATGTGTTTGTTGGCTGCTTGGATGTCTTCCTTTATGAAGTGTCTGTTCATATCTTTTGCCCATTTTATAATGGGATTGTTTGTTTGTTTCTTTTCAGCACGTTTGAGTTCCTTGTAGATCCAGGATGTTAAGCCTTTGTCGGTCCTGGAGTTGGCAAATACTTTTTCCCAGTCTGTAGGCTGTCTCCCTGCTCTCTTGATGGTTTCTTTGGCTTTGCAGAAGATTGTCAGTTTAATAAGGTCCCACTTGTCTATTTTCTCTCTTATAAGCTGTGGGTTTTGGGTTTTGTTCAGGAACTGGATGCCAGTTCCGATTTCCATGCGGGTTTTTCCTTCATTTTCTAAGGTTCTTATGGTTTGAGGTTTTACATTTAGGTCTCTGATTCATTTGGAATTAACTTTTGTGCATGGGGATAGATAGGGGTCCTGTTTCAATCTTCTGCATGTGGTCAGCCAGTTTTCCCAGCACCATTTACTGAATAGGTTCTCCTCTCCGCAGTGGCAGGTGG
>NW_007148421.1:0-855 GCF_000164805.1 Carlito syrichta | reverse complement strand
CCAGCAGCTGTTATTTTTTTGAGTTGTTGATAATTGCCATTCTGACTGGAGTTAGATGGTATCTCAGTGTGGTTTTGATTTGCATCTCCCTGATGATTACTGAGGTTGAACATTTCTTCATGTGTTTGTTGGCTGCTTGGATGTCTTCCTTTATGAAGTGTCTGTTCATATCTTTTGCCCATTTTATAATGGGGTTGTTTGTTTTTTTCTTTTCAGCACGTTTGAGTTCCTTGTAGATCCAGGATGTTAAGCCTTTGTCGGTCCTGGAGTTGGCAAATACTTTTTCCCAGTCTGTAGGCTGTCTCCCTGCTCTCTTGATGGTTTCTTTGGCTTTGCAGAAGATTGTCAGTTTAATAAGGTCCCACTTGTCTATTTTCTCTCTTATAAGCTGTGGGTTTTGGGTTTTGTTCAGGAACTGGATGCCAGTTCCGATTTCCATGCGGGTTTTTCCTTCATTTTCTAAGGTTCTTATGGTTTGAGGTTTTACATTTAGGTCTCTGATTCATTTGGAATTAACTTTTGTGCATGGGGATAGATAGGGGTCCTGTTTCAATCTTCTGCATGTGGTCAGCCAGTTTTCCCAGCACCATTTACTGAATAGGTTCTCCTCTCCGCAGTGGCAGGTGGTGGAGGCTTTGTCAAAGATGAGTTGGTTGAGAAATTGAGGTTTTGCTTCTGAAATCTCAACTCTATTCCATTGATCTATATGCCTGTTCCTATACCAATACTAAGCTGTTTTGATGATTGCAGCTTTATAGTAAAGTTTGAAGTCTGGTAGTGTGATACCACCTGCTTTGTTTTTTTTGCTGAGGATTGTTCTGGCTATTCTTGGACGTTTGTGTTTCCATATGAATG
>NW_007148420.1:0-889 GCF_000164805.1 Carlito syrichta | reverse complement strand
TTAGAAAAACTGCTCAACGGCTGTTACATAATAATAAAAACATGAAAAGTTATAACTAAAGAACGTGCTATATACTATGTGGTTGTGCTATACCAAGCTTCAACAGGATTCGGTGACCAAAATAATAAAAGGTTACCTCGTGGGCAACCCCCTCAGGTCCCCTCCCAGTGTGGGTGTTTTTCTGTCCTCTCAATAAATACTGCTTTACAAAAAAAATTGCTACCTCGTTTAGAGAATTCTTGCATGGTCACTTATCCCTGGAGAAGTTTTTTGATAGATGTGAACACATGGTTTTCCTAACTTCTTGGGAATGAAATCCACCATGTCTACTGCATTTGACAGAGCACAATACACAAGCCCTTGAAGCCTAAGGATTGCTCAGTAGTCAAGGTTCCTCCCTGTATGATGTCAAATTTTTGAGGCTGATGTCATCAATGACAATCTGAAATGCTTGCTTCCCTGATTTGCTTACCTATTTAATGTAAAAATTAGCCTTTTATGCAATCTACAAATTCAATGAAATAACCATTAAGTTGACATCATTCTTCTCAGATCTGGAAAGTACAATAAAGAATTTATATGAGCCAGGCTCGTTGGCTCAGCCTGTAATCCTGGGATTTTGGGAGGCTGAGGTGAGTGCATTGCCTGAGCCATTGGGTTCAAGTCCCGCCTGGGCAGAGATACCTCATTAGTACAATAAATCAAAAATCACAAGGGCGTCGTAGCGCATGTCGGTCATTCAGGTTACTTGGAAGACTGAGGCGGAAGGATCGCCAGAGACCAGCAGGTCGAGGCTGAGGTGGCCGGGAGTGGCCACTGCACTCCGGTCAGGGCACAAAGTGAGACTCTAACTCACATAAATAGAATAAATAATTCATATGAAACCATA
>NW_007148419.1:0-742 GCF_000164805.1 Carlito syrichta | reverse complement strand
GTATGATGTCAAATTTTTGAGGCTGATGTCATCAATGACAATCTGAAATGCTTGCTTCCCTGATTTGCTTACCTATTTAATGTAAAAATTAGCCTTTTATGCAATCTACAAATTCAATGAAATAACCATTAAGTTGACATCATTCTTCTCAGATCTGGAAAGTACAATAAAGAATTTATATGAGCCAGGCTCGTTGGCTCAGCCTGTAATCCTGGGATTTTGGGAGGCTGAGGTGAGTGCATTGCCTGAGCCATTGGGTTCAAGTCCCGCCTGGGCAGAGATACCTCATTAGTACAATAAATCAAAAATCACAAGGGCGTCGTAGCGCATGTCGGTCATTCAGGTTACTTGGAAGACTGAGGCGGAAGGATCGCCAGAGACCAGCAGGTCGAGGCTGAGGTGGCCGGGAGTGGCCACTGCACTCCGGTCAGGGCACAAAGTGAGACTCTAACTCACATAAATAAATAAATAATTCATATGAAACCATAAACAATCAGGAATAGCCCCCCAAAAAATCTTATCAAAAGAAACAAAGCAGGAGCTATCAATGTTCCAGACTTCAAACTTTACTATATGTTTACAGTAATCAGCACAGCCTGGTATTGGTACAAGAATAGGTCCATAGGCCAATGGATCAGGACAGAGAATGAAATCCTCAAATTCTCAACCAACTCATCTTGAAAAACCTCCAACATCCACTGGGTAATGGAGAACATATTCAGTATAAGTGTGGGAAAAGGCT
>NW_007148418.1:0-1588 GCF_000164805.1 Carlito syrichta | reverse complement strand
ATTGGAGTCCCACTTTATTGCCCAAGTTGGAGAGCAGGGGCCTGCTCTTGGCCACAATGACCTCCACTGACTGAGGTCCACTTATCCTCCCACTGCAGGCTTCCAAGTGGCCAGAACGACAGTCGTGCGCCACCACATTTACTCATTTTTTGGCTTCTTATACAGACGAGTTCTTGTCAAGGTGCCCAGGGTTGTCTCAAACTCGGAGGCTCAGGCCATTCTCTGGCCTCAGCATCCCAGAGTGCTAGGATGACACACGTGACACCCGTGACTGGCCCCCACCCCATCGGGGCCCCACCGTGATGCCCACTCCCTTCCAAAGACCAGGGACCCCAGAGAGTATGGCCAAATCTGATCATTGAGCTAACCCTGGGGCGAGTGCATGGCACAGGAGCATTTCTCCATCCAGGCACCCACCCTTCTGCCTGCCTCATTCCCCAGGTTTGGCCCACTTGCACCTCCCAGGGGCCAGATCAGGGAAAAGGAGGACTTGTCTCTCAAAACATCAGGAGGGTGGGGATGGCCAGGCGACTCACACCTGTCTCCTCAGCACTGTGTGAAACTGGGATGGGAAGATGGCCAGAGCCCTGGAGCTCGAAACCAGGCTTGACACCATTACAAGCCCCCAACTCGTCCCAAAGCAAAATCCAGAAAACCTTGGTTGACAGCAGGCCTCAGTGGGAGTATCACCTTCTGCCCAGAGTTCAAGACCAGGCTGAAAGACCAGGATGTTGACCAAATTGAAAGCTTTTGATCATAGCAGTTTGGAGGCCAAGGCTGAGAGGATGGACCGAGTTGGGTGGTTTGAGAGCATCCTGGCATCCTAGTAAGGAAAGAAAAGAAAGAAAGAAAGAAAGAAAGAAAGAAAGAAAGAAAGAAAGAAAGAAAGAAATTCATTCTCCTGCAAACCTTCTGCCCTCAGTCCTTCCCCTCCCATCCCCCATATGTGGGGTTCCCCCAAGCTCTGCACCTTCAGCCCCAAACACCCCCAATTGCTGACCCTGCATTGGTGTGGGAGTTCCCGAGGCTCCCTTACTGGGTTCCTGCTGGCTCTCTTCTCCTAGGTGAGAAATGGGACCCAGGCAAGCCAACCCTCTGAGTCGGCAATGAGCACTTCTGCCAAGAAAAGCCAGGGACACATCTCTCACCTGTGGGAAAATTTCCCCCAAATCCCATTGTTCCTGGCTTTAACACCAGTTGCCCTGTGAACACACCACGTGCAGTTGAGAATCTGTTTACGATTTTGAACATTTTGGAGACAGGATCTGGCTCTGTGGCCCAGGCTACAGTCCGGAGACACTACTGCCATTAACCACCAACCTCAAAATGATGGGCTCCAGCAATCCTCCTGCCTCAGCCTCCACAGTTGCCAGAACTACAGGCACCTCAATCCCAGAGTGCCTAGATGGAGTCTCCCTGTGTGACACAGGCTGGCTTTGGGCTCCTGGTCTCCAATCATCCTCCCCCCTCAGACTCCCAGAGCACTAGAATTCCAGGCACTGGCCACCACACCAGGCCATCTGTTTCATTTTCGACAAAGGCTCATGGCCGGGCTTGAACTCAGTCTCATCATCCTTGCCCTTTGGGA
>NW_007148417.1:0-878 GCF_000164805.1 Carlito syrichta | reverse complement strand
GGGGGGAGGATGATTGGAGACAAGGAGACAAAGCCAGCCTGTGTCACGCAGGGAGACCCCATCTAGGCACTCTGGGGTTGAGGTGCTTGTAGTTCTGGCAACTCTGGAGGCTGAGGCAGGGGGATTGCTGGAGCCCATGATTTTGAGGTTGGTGGTTAATGGCGGTAGTGTCTCCGGGCTGTAGCCTGGGCCACAGAGCCAGATCCTGTCTCCAAAATGTTCAAAATCGTAAACAGATTCTCAACTGCACGTGGTGTGTTCACAGGGCAACTGGTTTTAAAGCCAGGAACAATGGGATTTGGGGGAAATTTTCCCACAGGTGAGAGATGTGTCCCTGGCTTTTCTTGGCAGAAGTGCTCATTGCCGAGTCAGAGGGTTGGCTTGCCTGGGTCCCATTTCTCACCTAGGAGAAGAGAGCCAGCAGGAACCCAGTAAGGGAGCCTCAGGAACTCCCACACCAATGCAGTGTCAGCAATTGGGGGTGTTTGGGGCTGAAGGTGCAGAGCTTGGGGGAACCCCACATGTGGGGGATGGGAGGGGAAGGACTGAGGGCAGAAGGTTTGCAGGAGAATGGATTTCTTTCTTTCTTTCTTTCTTTCTTTCTTTCTTTCTTTCTTTCTTTCTTTCTTTCTTTCTTCCTTTCTTTCTTTCTTTCATTTCCTCACTAGGTTGCCCAGGCTGCTCTCAAACTGCCCAACTCTGGCCAATATCTCGGCCTGGGCCTCAAAAGCTGATGCCATCACAGGCTTTCTATTTGGTCGTCATCCTGGTCTTCCTGCCTGGTCGTGAACTCTGGGCCAGGGTTTGATACTCCTGCCATGGCCTGCACTCACCAAAGTTTCCTGAGATTTGCTTGGGGTTAGGTGGGGGATTACTAT
>NW_007148416.1:0-730 GCF_000164805.1 Carlito syrichta | reverse complement strand
CAGAGCCAGATCCTGTCTCCAAAATGTTCAAAATCGTAAACAGATCTCAACTGCACGTGGTGTGTTCACAGGGCAACTGGTTTAAAGCCAGGAACAATGGGATTTGGGGGAAATTTTCCCACAGGTGAGAGATGTGTCCCTGGCTTTCTTGGCAGAAGTGCTCATTGCCGAGTCAGAGGGTTGGCTTGCCTGGGTCCCATTTCTCACCTAGGAGAAGAGAGCCAGCAGGAACCCAGTAAGGGAGTCTCAGGAACTCCCACACCAATGCAGTGTCAGCAATTGGGGGTGTTTGGGGCTGAAGGTGCAGAGCTTGGGGGAACCCCACATGTGGGGGATGGGAGGGGAAGGACTGGGGGCAGAAGGTTTGCAGGAGAATGGATTTCTTTCTTTCTTTCTTTCTTTCTTTCTTTCTTTCTTTCTTTCTTTCTTTCTTCTTTCTTTCTTTCTTTCATTTCCTCACTAGGTTGCCCAGGCTGCTCTCAAACTGCCCAACTCTGGCCAATATCTCGGCCTGGGCCTCAAAAGCTGATGCCATCACAGGCTTTCTATTTGGTCGTCATCCTGGTCTTCCTGCCTGGTCGTGAACTCTGGGCCAGGGTTGATACTCCTGCCATGGCCTGCACTCACCAAAGTTTCCTGAGATTTGCTTGGGGTTTAGGTGGGGGATTACTATGGTGTCCTGCCTGGTCTCAAGCTCCTGGGCTCATGCCATCTTCCCATCTCAGACTCC
>NW_007148415.1:0-875 GCF_000164805.1 Carlito syrichta | reverse complement strand
CAGGAACAATGGGATTTGGGGGAAATTTTCCACAGTGAGAGATGTGTCCCTGGCTTTTCTTGGCAGAAGTGCTCATTGCCAAGTCAGAGGGTTGGCTTGCCTGGATCCCATTTCTCACTAGGAGAAGAGAGCCAGCAGGAATCCAGTAAGGGAGCCTCAGGAACTCCCACACCAATGCAGGGTCAGCAATTGGGGGTGTTTGGGGCTGAAGGTGCAGAGCTTGGGGGAACCCCACATGTGGGGGATGGGAGGGGAAGGACTGAGGGCAGAAGGTTTGCAGGAGAATGGATTTCTTTTTTCTTTCTTTCTTTCTTTCTTTCTTTCTTTCTTTCTTTCTTTCTTTCTTTCTTTCTTTCTTTCATTTCCTCACTAGGTTGCCCAGGTTGCTCTCAAACTGCCCAACTCTGGCCAATATCTCGACCTGGGCCTCAAAAGCTGATGCCATCACAGGCTTTCTATTTGGTCGTCATCCTGGTCTTCCTGCCTGGTCGTGAACTCTGGGCCAGGGTTGATACTCCTGCCATGGCCTGCACTCACCTGGGTTTCCTGAGATTTGCTTGGGGTCAAGGTGGGGGATTACTAAAGTGTCCTGCCTGGTCTCAAGCTCCTGGGCTCATGCCATCTTCCCATCTCAGACTCCCTGAGTGCTGAGGAGACAGGTGTGAGTCACCCGGCCATCGCCCCCATGAAGGCTGGAGAGTCATGCCCTCCCTTCCGGAAGGCAGCCCCTTGGAGGAGTGAGCAGCTCCATCGTGAGGAACAAAACGTATGGAAGGCTGGGCGCCCCCTTGGAGACACGCCCCTGACCCAGGCACTCGCCCGGGTCAGGCTTGGTGGATGACTCCACTCTTGGGTCCCTGGACATCTGAAGGAAA
>NW_007148414.1:0-772 GCF_000164805.1 Carlito syrichta | reverse complement strand
GAGCAGCTCCATCGTGAGGAACAAAACGTATGGAGGGCTGGGCGCCCCCTTGGAGACATGCCCCTGACCCAGGCACTCGCCCGGGTCGGGCTTGGTGGATGACTCCACTCTTGGGTCCCTGGACATCTGAAGGAAACAGGCCTCACGGTGGGGCCCAGAGAGGGGTGTGATGGCCAAGCATGGGGGCTCACGCCTGTTGCACCAGTGCTTTGGGAGGCCAAGACAAGAAGATGGCTTGAGTCCCGGGGTTCAGGACAAGCCTGGGCACTTTGGCGAGACCTTGTTTCTACAAAAAAACAACAAAATGAGCCCTGTCTCCAAAAACATCAGAATCATACACAGATTCTCAACTACTCATGGTTAGTTCACAGGGTGACTGGCTTTAGAGCCAGAAAAAATGGGATTGGAAGGGAAAGAAAGGTCCTAGGTTGAGGGATGTGTCCCTGGCCTTTCATGGTGTAAGGTTCTTGTTGCTGAGTAGGAGGGTCAGCCTGCCTGGGGCACATTTCTCACCTTGGAGAGGAGATCCAGCAGGGACCCGGCCAGGGAACCTTGGGAATTTCCACACCAAAATGGGGGCAGCCGTTGGGAGAGTTGGGGCTGGAAGGTGTCGAGCTTGGGGGACACTCACATGAGGGGTTGTTGGGGGGAAGGTCTGAGGGCAGCAGGTTTGCAGGAGAATGGATTTCTTTCTTTCTTTCTTTCTTTCTTTCTTTCTTTCTTTCTTTCTTTCTTTCTTTCTTTCTTTCTTTCTTTCTTTCTTTCTTTCTTG
>NW_007148413.1:0-835 GCF_000164805.1 Carlito syrichta | reverse complement strand
TGTAAGGTTTTTGTTGCTGAGTAGGAGAGTCAGCCTGCCTGGGGCACATTCTCACCGTGGAGAGGAGATCCAGCAGGGACCCGGCCAGGGAAACTTGGGAATTTCCACACCAAAATGGGGGCAGCCGTTGGGAGAGTTGGGGCTGGAAGGTGTCGAGCTTGGGGGACACTCACATGAGGGGTTGTTGGGGGGAAGGTCTGAGGGCAGCAGGTTTGCAGGAGAATGGATTTCTTTCTTTCTTTCTTTCTTTCTTTCTTTCTTTCTTTCTTTCTTTCTTTCTTTCTTTCTTTCTTTCGTTCTTTCTTTCTTTCTTTCTTTTCTTTCCTTACTAGGATGCCAGGATGCTCTCAAAACACCCAACTCGGTCCATCCTCTAGGCCTTGGCCTCCAAACTGCTATGATCAAAGGCTTTCAATTTGGCCAACAACCTGGTCTTTCGGCCTGGTCTTGAACTCTGGGCAGGAGGTGATACTCCCACTGAGGCCTGCTGTCAACCAAAGTTTTCTGGATTTTGCTTTGGGACAAGTTGGGGGCTTGTAATGGTGTCAAGCCTGGTTTCGAGCTCCAGGGCTCTGGTCATCTTCCCATCCCAGCTTCACAGAGTGCTGAGGAGACAGGTGTGAGTCGCCTGGCCATCCCCACCCTCCTGATGTTTTGAGAGTCAAGTCCTCCCTTTCCCTGATCTGGCCCCTGGGAGGTGCAAGTGGGCCAAACCTGGGGAACGAGGCAGGCAGAAGGGTGGGTGCCTGGATGGAGAAATGCTCCTGTGCCATGCACTCGCCCCAGGGTTAGCTCAATGATAAGATTCGGCCATACTCTCTGGGGTCCCTGGTCT
>NW_007148412.1:0-3574 GCF_000164805.1 Carlito syrichta | reverse complement strand
CTCTAAGTCCATCCAGTTGCTGCAAAGTTCATAATTTTTTCCTTCTTTGTGGCTGCATAATATTCCATCATGTATATGTACTACATTTATTTTATCCAGTCCTCTTTCGATGGGCAGCACAGTTGGTTTCATGTTTTTGCTATTGTGAACAATACTGCAATAAATATGTGTGTGTAAGAATCTTTTTCATAGAGTGATTTGAATTCTTCTGGGTATATTCACAGAAGGGAGATCGCAGGGTTATAGGGACGGTTGATTTTTAGATCTTTTAGAACCGCCAAACTGTTTTCTACAGAGGATGTACTACTTTACACTCCCACCAATGGTGTAGAATGTTCCATTTTCCCCACATCCTCTCTAGCAACTGGTATTTTTTGAGGTATTGATGATGGCCATCCTGACTGGAATAGATGGCATCTCAGTGTGGTTTTAATTTGCATTTCTTTGATGACTAGTGAGGCTGAGCATTTTTCATATATCTGTTGCCTGTTCATATGTCTTCTTTCGAGAAGTGTCTATTCATATATTTTGCTCACTTTTTAATAGGGCTATTTGTTTTTACCTTTTTGGCACATTTGAGTTACTTGTAGATCCTAGATAGTAGGCCTTTTTAGATATACAGTGGGCAAATATTTTTTCCCATTCTGTGGACTGTCTGCTTGCTCTTTTGATGGCTTCTTTTGCTTTGCAGAAGCTTTTCAGTTTGATAAGTTCCCACTTGTCTATCTTGTCTCTTATGGCATGGGCATTTGAGGTTTTAACCAGGCATTGGTTGCCAGTTCCAATTTCCATAAGGGTGTCTCCAATTTCCATAAGGGTGTTCTTATAGTTTGAGGTTTTTCTTTCAGTCATTGATCCACTTAGAGTTTATTTTTTAGTATGGTGATAGGTGGGGGGGCGTCTCATTTTAATGTTCTGCATGTGGTCAGCCAGTTTTCCGAGCACAATTTACTGAAAATGTTCACCTCTCCCCAGTGGTTGTTAGTGGAGGCTTTGTCGAAGATATGTTGGTTGAGAAATTAAGGTTTTGCTTTTGCATTCTCTATCCCTTTTTTTTCCTCCAGTGACTAGTCATCCTCTGTGATGGGTGTATAATGTCTATCCTGTTCCATTGGTCTACATATTTTTTCTTGTACCAGTGGCAGGCTGGTTTGATTATTGTAGCCTTTTAATAAAGTTTAAAATCTGGAAGTGTGATACTTCCTGCTTTGCTTCTTTTGCTAAGGATTGTTTTGGCTGTTTGTGGTTGTTTATGTTTCCATATGAATTTATGTATTGATGTTTCCAGGCCTGAGAAGAATGTTACTGGTAATTTAATGGATATTGCATTAAATCTGTAGATTGCCTTGTGTGGGACAGACATCCTAAAAATGTTGATTCTTCCAATCCATGAACTTGGAATTTTTTCCCATTTATTTGTGTCATCTCTGATTTCTTTGAGCAGTGTTTTGTAGTTTTCATTGTAATGGTCTTTCACTTCTCTGGTTAGGAAGATGTCAAAGTAATTCTTTTTTTGTGTATGTGTGTGGCAATTGTGAATGGGATTGTGCCTTTTATTTGGTTCTCTGCCTGTTTGAGGTTGGCATATAGGAATGCGGCTGTCTTTTGCACATTTATTTTATACCCTGAGATTTTGCCAAAGTCCTTTATCAGTGCAAAGAGGTTTTTGACAGATTCTCTTGGGGTTTTGAGGTATAGATCATTTCATCTGCAAAGAGGGATAACTTAACTTCTTATTTTCCTGTTTGGATATTTTTGATTTCCTTCTCTTGTCTGGTTGCTTTAGCTAAGACTTTCAACACTATGTTGAGCAAGAGGGTTGAGAATGGACAGTCTTGTCTTTTGCCAGTATTCAATGGAAATGGTTCCAATTTTTGTCCATTTAGCAGTATATTGGCTATGGACTTATTATAAATGGTTCTTATTTTTGAGGTATGTTCCATCTATGTTTAGGTGTTCAAAGGATTTATCAAAATGGGATGCTGGATTTTATCAAAAGCTTTTTCTGTATCTAATGATATAATCATGTGCTTCTTGTTTTAAACACTTTTATATCTTTTTTCAAAATGATGCTTTCAAAAAGATCATATCAGTGAAAACTTCTGTAGCTATCCTGAGGAATACCCTGGTCCACTGTGAAATGAAAAATTTAGCACCAGATTCATTTCTGACATATGTCATAGAAAAGGCAATGATCATCTTAAAGGCTATCAATTGCTCCATTTCTTATCAAGGAGATGCTGAATTTTGACTGAAATAAACAGCTTCATTTTTATACAAAAAGTTTTATCTGATGTTTCCTAAAAAGCTCATATTTTGTTTTTTAAAAAAGGAGTTTCTTCACCAGCACAAGTTAGTGTTATTTAATATCTACTTCTAAATTCAACACACTATCTCAGAACTAGTTGGGAAATCTGAAAAGAAACATGATCTATTATCATAAAATGATGTAACATGAACAGCAAATTGTGTGAATATAGGCAATGGGTTTTTTCCAATGGAAAAATTGAATTTTAAAAAATTGTAGGGATGATGGGTAAATCTACTAATTATACCTTTTGTATATGATGATAAGTATTGACACTTTAGTTGGGACATCTGAAGAGAAACAGAATTTGTTTGTTGTAAAATGTTTATGCAATATGAAAAATGAATTTCATAAATGTGGGAAATTATTATTGGAAAGAGAAAAACTAGCTGGGCTTGGTGGCTCAACCTGTAATCCCACGCTTTGGGAGGCTGAGGTGAGTGGATTGCCTGAGCCCGTGGGCTCGAGACCTGCCTGGGCAACTTGGCGAGATCTCATCTCTACAATAAATCAAAAATCAACCGGGCATGGTAGTGTGTGCCTGTAATTCCGGCTACTCGAAAGGCTGAGGAGGAAGGATCGCTGGAGCCCAGCAGGTTGAGGCTGTGGTGGCTGGGAGCAGCCACTGCACTTCAGTCTGGGCGACAGAGTGAAACTCCAACTCAAGAAATAAATAAATAAATAACATAAAAAAGAGAAAAACTGTATTAAAAAATTACTGCAAACATGAGTAATTTATTACTAATTATACATTTTGTACCTTGTGATAAGCATCTGTGCTCTACTTGGGAAATATGAAAAGGATTGTGATCTATTTAACATAATGTGCTGATGCACTGTGCCAAATGAATTGCATGAATATGTACTGCGAACCTTTGCCAATGAAAAACTTGAATTAAAAAAATTGCTGTAGATATGACGGCTGAATTACAAATTGTGCATTCTGTGTCTATGATATGCATCTGAACTCTAGTCTAGAAATCTAAAAAGAACTGTGATTAATTTATCATGAAAGGATGATGCAACATGAAAAATCAATTGCATGTATATGGATAATGAGTATTTGCAAATGGAAAATTCAAATTTAAAAAATCACTGGAGAGATGACAACTGAATTACGAATTGTATCTTTTGTACTTCATGAAAAGCATCTGCACTCTAGTCAGGAAATCTGAAAAGAAGCATCATCTATTTATTATACACTGATGATGCAGTATGCCAAAAGAATTGTACCCATATGGACAAAAATTATTTGTGAGTGAAAAA
>NW_007148411.1:0-717 GCF_000164805.1 Carlito syrichta | reverse complement strand
GTTGGCCTCACAGTGTACTGGGATGACAGGTGTGAGCCTCTGTGCCTGGCAGTATTACAATGTTAAACAGTTTTCTTTTCCTTACTTAAAATGTGTCATAACATCAATAAGGGTACCCACACTTGACCACATGATGCCCACACATGTATCTAACCCTGAATTGTACTCCACGTTTTTAAATTAAAATTTAAAAAAAAAAATTTTTAAAGGATCTATTTTTTTTTGGCACTCTCTGAATAAATGGGGTCATACAGCACCTCCCGATAAAATACATAATGCTTCCTTCACTTACACAGTAATTGTGAGGTAAACTCATGGTTTTCCATGTCAAAGTCATTTATCTTCATGGTTGGCCAGTATTTCATTCATGTATTCATTCATCTCATTCACTAGGGGTGTGTTGTAGCCTATTCAGACTGCTGTCACAGCATGCCATAGAATAGGGATTTAAACAACAAACTCTGATTTTCTACAGTTTTGGGGGATGGGAAGTCCAAGCCCAGTGTGCTGATAGATTCAGTGTTCTGGTTGATAGACAGCACTTTATTTTTTTGAGTCAGAGTCTCACTCTGTTGGCCAGGCTGGATGGCAGTGGCATGCTCACAGCCACTCCAGTGATCCTTCCACCTCTGCCTTCCAAGGAACTGAATCTATAGGTGTGCACTATCACACCTGGTTAATTTTTTGATATATTGTAGAGACGAGGTCTCACCAAGG
>NW_007148410.1:0-872 GCF_000164805.1 Carlito syrichta | reverse complement strand
CACACTGCTTTCACCTGTGCATACTTGCCTTCCCCTGTGCACATCTGGGCACACTGATATTACCTGGGCACACTTGCCTTTATCTGTCTTCACCTATGCACACCTAGCATCACCTGTCTTTGCTTGTGCACACCTGGAATCATCTGTGCTCACCTACCTTTACCTGGCTTCACCTGTGTGTGCCTGTCTTCACCTGGCTTCATCTGAGCAGGCCTATCTTTACATTGCTCTGTCCTTGAGCAAGACCCCCACACGCCTCCTGGGACTGCAGCTTCCCACTTGTGAGAAAAGGGAGTGGGTGAGGTCACTCTGTCTAAGACTCTTGCTCTGGAGAAGTGCCAGCCTCCAGCAACACAACTTCCCTGCAGGAGACAGGCCTAGACAGCTGCCAGAGTCCATGAGCCTCTGAGTGAATCTAACCTACAAAATATTTATAATGTTGTTCCCAGAACACAAATAGCGGTTCTGTCTCACATCCCTGATGGTATGGTGTCCCAGTTTCCAGTTTACTATAAAATAGCTACTCTTTCCAGAAAATCCTGGAGAGATCACTGTGCAGTGTGCTGTCCATAAGGTTACTGATGGCTTCATGTTACAGGTTTGACAAGAAGAAAGACAAGAGGATCAGATGGAAAAATCTCTCTCTCTCTCTCTCTCTCTCTCTCTGCAAGCCTATTCAGCCTCACCTCACATTGTGAGGCATGCCAGGGGCAGGAAGGGAGGCAGCTCACAGAAACAAAGCCTGGTGAGTCCTATCACCAAGAAGCAGGATGGGTGATGTCTTGTTGGGAGCCAGCCATGGAGTCTCACTGAGCATTAGGGATCAGGGAGGGCCATGGACTCCATGACCACTAGGAAGGCTCCTGCTGGCT
>NW_007148409.1:0-776 GCF_000164805.1 Carlito syrichta | reverse complement strand
CTGGCTTCATCTGAGCAGGCCTATTTTACAATGCTCTGTCCGTGAGCAAGACCCCCACACGCCTCCTGGGACTGCAGCTTCCCACTTGTGAGAAAAGGGAGTGGGTGAGGTCACTCTGTCTAAGACTCTTGCTCTGGAGAAGTGCCAGCCTCCAGCAACACAACTTCCCTGCAGGAAACAGACCTAGACAGCTGCCAGAGTCCATGAGCCTCTGAGTGAATCTAACCTACAAAATATTTATAATGTTGTTCCCAGAACACAAATAGCGGTTCTGTCTCACATCCCTGATGGTATGGTGTCCCAGTTTCCAGTTTACTATAAAATAGCTACTCTTTCCATAAAGTCCTGGAGAGATCACTGTGCAGTGTGCTGTCCATAAGGTTACTGATGGCTTCATGTTACAGGTTTGACAAGAAGAAAGACAAGAGGATCAGATGGAAAAGTCTCTCTCTCTCTCTCTCTCTCTCTCTGCAAGCCTATTCAGCCTCACCTCACATTGTGAGGCATGCCAGGGGCAGAAAGGGAGGCAGCTCACAGAAACAAAGCCTGGTGAGTCCTGTTGCCAAGAAGCAGGATGGGTGATGTCTTGTTGGGAGCCAGCCATGGAGTCTCACTAAGCATTAGGGATCAGGGAGGGCCATGGACTCCGTGACCACTAGGAAGGCTCCTGCTGGCTCTAACAGAGGACTCTGAATCCAGAACGAACACAGCTAACTTGGGAGTCTATTTTTCCCATTTTCCACAGTTTATGGTTTTTACTTTAAACAATTTAGCTT
>NW_007148408.1:0-9162 GCF_000164805.1 Carlito syrichta | reverse complement strand
CCCATAGCTGGAACTACAGGCACACGCTACCATGCCTGGCTGATTTTTTTATTTATTGTAGAGATGAGGTCTCGCTGCCCAGGTTGGTCTCGAATCCGCGGGCTCAGGCAATCCACTCACCTCAGCCTCCCAAAGGCATGGGATTACAGGCTGAGCCACCGAGCCCAGCTCTATCATGTTCTTAATATTCTATTTTTAGTAATTTAATTCTAATTTTATAAATGGTAAGAGATAAACCATGTTAAGTGTGAGTCATCACAGCTGTAGTTAATTATTTTTCATTTTTTTAAATTATGGTTAAAAATATATCAAAATTTATCTTTAAACCATTTTTAAGTACACAATTTAACGGCATTGATTTACAATGTGGTGCAACTACCTTCACTGTCAATTTCCAAGCTTTGTCATCACTGCATAGAGAAACCCTGCAATCATTAAGTAATAATTTCCATTCCCTTTTCTCTCCATCCCCTGGTAAGCTCTAATTTTTGTCACTGTAAATTTGCCAATTAAAGATATTTTATAAAAATGGAATGATACAATAGTTGTCTTTTTGTGTTTGGCTTATTTTGATTGGCATGATATTTTCAAGGTTATTTCATGTTGTAGCATATGTCTGAACTATTCCTTCGTAAAGCTGAAAATGATATAATTATAAGTATGTATTGTATTTTCATTATCCATTCACCTGTTGATAGACATTTGAGTTTTTTTCACCTTTTAACTGTCACAAATAATGCTGCAATAAACATCAGCATACAAGTACTTGTTTGGGTCCCTGTTTCCAGTCCTTTCTGATACACAGTCATGTACCAAATAATTACAGTTTGGTCAATGACAGACCATATATACAATGGGTGGATCCTTAAGATTATAATGAAACTACCCTACATGGGTATAACATTTTTAATCTTTTACAACTGTTTTTACTGTTCCCTTTCTATATTTAGAATCATAAATACCATTGTTACCATTATCTAAAATATTCAGCACAGTAACATACTGTACAGGTTTTAGCCTAGGAGTGATAGAGTATACCCTACAGCCCCGGTGTGTTGTAGATTGTAACCTCTAGGGGTTTGTGTAAGTATACTGCATGATGTCCACACACCAATTACATCACCTAATAATGCATTTCTCTGCTCTGTATCCCTCTCATTAAACAATGAATGACTGTATTCCTACCAGTGGAATTGCTGGGCCAAATGATACTTCTATTGTGAAAGGGAAAAGAAGCAGCCTCTGCACCTGGGATTGTAAGGGGGGGATGAAAGAAATGGCTTCAGCCTTGAAACAGGCTACTCCCTTCCTGGAGGTTTTTCTTTGAAGGTTTCTCTTTGTAAACATTGCATTGTATCTTTACCTACTACACTAGTCTAATTAGCACATCTGTTTCTGTAAAGTCGCTAGCTTGCCGATGTCAGCAGAATATTGTGATAAGAGCTCTGGAAAATGTCCAACTCTAACTTTAGCTAACCAAGATGTAAGCTAGGACTACTTAAGGGAGCTCTGAGTGGGGGCTCGGGGCCGTCTTGCTTGGAGCTCTCTTCCTGCAAGCGGTCGCTAGATGGCAGAGCCTTGACTAATAAACTTCTCCTTTGTTAAAATTAAGTCAGTGGGCTGTTATTTAATCGCTCGGACCCTACTTCACTATGTTTAGCTTGTAGCAATTTCTTTTCTCATGTTTTAAAGTAGCACATGTTTAGTTATATGAAAGAAAAAGACACAAAAGTTGATTTGCATATGAAAAAGACTTCTTTCCTATTATATTATTTCAAAGTCTTGTTAATCTTGACAAGAACAAAAGTAAAAAGATGAAAGTTGTGTTAGACTGTTCATGATGCAAGTAGTAGGGGTTGTTATAGCTATTAATTGGGTCTTCTAACCAGAGACTGCGATTTTTTTTTCTTTTTGTTCACATTTTAGGTCCATTTCTCTACTCCTTTTCACCCACAGCTATAGAACAGAGGTTTTAAATCAGATTTCCAGTGTCCTATACTTTTCCTGTGTGTATGTGTAATTCAATATCTCATTCTATAGTTTTGTAAAACATGTTAAGCTTAGGTTAAAATGAGGGCCTAGTAGAAGAGTATTTTTCTGCAGCACTCCTCCATTTTCTGGAAACTTCAGGCTTTATTAATTTTTTCCAAAATTGTTTTGGTATTCTCCAAGAACCTCACTTTGGAACTAGTTTAATTAAAATTGAGTCAACTCTGCCGTCTTCTTCTTCCATTTCTCAAGACGCTGTGGTGGTATCTCAAGTAAAAAGAAGCAGCTGTTGGTATCTACATAAATCTCCATTATATCCATTTCTCAGCTTGGGGCACCTAAGTCATCTCCATTGTTACAGGTATTAATATTGGTCGTTGCACAACATAAACTACTAGCTGACAGCAATGCCTTATGCAGACAATTTCTTAGTGCTCTTTTATATATTAACATTTGTACTGGAACTGCTGCATTCTGTAATGTGAGTTCCACATGAGTTTTACATGAATCCAAGAGGTTTGGATAGAGAACGATCCAAATTATTAAACTATGTTTTACTCAAAATCATTCACTAATGGGTTCATTATCATAAAAACTACCCTTGATATCTAGACTGTCTTATTCATTTTACGATGAATCAGGCACTCAGAAACCTAGAACTTATCCAGAATATACCAGAAATATTGACCTCAGAAATTGCTTTTTCTAATCCCCAAGGTGAATGCTTGTCAGTATTTAATCTCCTTGATTTTCCAGAAAACGGGAAATGATTACACTGATATTCTGCTACCTGCTCCCACATATGCTTGCATTTTTCAGTCTAAATGATTCCTCCATCCTTATGAATTCCTCTTAAACATTTAGGAATAGATTCTCTCATTATTACTGACTCCAGCCTAGCATGTTGCATTCCCCTAACTTCAGTACTTTCACCCTTTTCCATAGATACATTTAAATTTATGCATAGGACTTTCTATTTCACTCTTGTTGGCAAACAAAAAGTTGTTCTATTCCAATAAACTTCGACAAAGGATTCTCAGCCCAGCTGCAACTACAAGTTTTTTCAGGCTCCTCTTGGGGTAGTCTCAGATCAATGTATGGTGGTGGCACAAGACTCGACATTTTTCCCATTGCAAGTCCCAACTTAAAAAGCATTTGTATTTCTGAGCTCTGTTATGCAGTTAGATTTTGCCAGATTTCTGTCTGCCCAATTCTGCTTCCTCTCCATTTCTTTTGAAAGGATTATTCCCAAATAAACACACAAAACTGTGAAGGGTGTGCATTTGTGTGTCTTGGTATTGAAATTTTCTCTTATCCCTATGTCGTAATTATACATTTCCACATATTTTAAAAGCTTCACATTTTACTTTTTGCATTTGTTATGGCCTACATTGTTTCTCCCTTCAAGAAAAGATATGGTGAAATGCTATTTTCCTGTACTTTGGTGTGACCTTATTTGGAAACAGGGTCTTTGCAGATTAACTAATTTAAAATGAGGTAATTCTGTTGAACTATAATCTAATATGACTGGTGTCCTTGTGAAAGAAAGAAATTTGGATGCAGATACCCAAAGAGGGAAGATAATGTGAAGACACATAGGGATAACATAATTAATAACAACATAACAACACATGTGATGGGGGGAATAGATCTACAAGTCAAGGAGCATCAAAGATTACTGTGAAATCACAAGACTCTAAGAAGTAAGGAAAGATGGATCAGAAAAGAAACATGGCCTTGACACCTTAATTTTGGCCTTCTGGCTTCTAGAACTATGAGACATCAAAATATACTACAAAGCTATAGTAACAAATGAAACATGATATTGGCATAAAACAGACACAGACCAATTGAGCAGAATAAGGAACTCATAAATAAATTCATGTATTTATAGGCAACTGATTTCCAACAAAGATGCCAAGAACATATATTGGGGAAAGAATACCCTCTTCAATAATTGGTGCTAGAAAAACTGGATATAAATAGGCAGAGGAAAGAAACTAGACCCATCTCTCTCTACACATACACAAATCAACTCAAAATAGATTACATAAGATCCCAAACTATAAAACTACTTGAAGAATATATAAGGGAAGCTTTTCATTACATTGGTCCAGGGAAATATTTACAGGCAACAACAACAAAAAAATGACAAATGTGACTATATTAAACTAGAAAGCTTCTGCATAGCAAAGAATATTATCAACAGAGTGAAAAGACAATCTATAGAATAGGAAAAATATTTGCAAACTATTCATCTATAGAATAGGAAAAATATTTGCAAACTATTCATCCATGAACTAACATAGATAATATAGAAAAAACTCAACAGGAAAAAAAAAAATCTTTAAAAAAAGTCAAAGCACCTGAGTAGACATTTCTCAAAAGAAAACATATAAATGGCCAGTAGGTATATGAAAAACACTTCACATCATTAATCATCAGGGAAATGCAAATCAAAACCACAATGAAGTATCACCTCACTCGAGTTAGAGTGACTATTATATATATAAAAACTATTATATATATATATTTATAAAAAAGCAGTAAATGCTGGTGAGAATGCAGAGAAAAGGGAACTGTTATGCACGGTTGATGGGAATGTAAATTAGTGCAACCATTATGAGAAACAGTATAAGGTATCTAAAAAAATGAAAAAGAACTGCCATATAATCCAGTAGTCTCAACTCCTGTGTATTTATTCAAAGAAAATGAAATCCGTATATCAAGGGATACATTAAAACCCTCATGTTTATTGCAGCCCTAGTCACAGTAGACAGGATATGGAAATAACCTAAGTGTTTACCAGCAAATAAATCAATACAAAAATGTACAGTATATATACACAATGGAATATAACTTAGCAATAAAAAATGAAATCTTGCCATTTGTAGCAACATGGATGGAACTGGAGGTCATAATGTTAAATCAAATAAGCCAGCACAGAAAGGCAAATATCACATGTTCTTGCTTATATTTGGAAGCTAAAAAGTTGATCTCATACAGGCAGAGATAGAGTAGAATGATAGTTACCAGAGTCAGAGAAAGGTGGGAATGAGGAGGTGAATGGCTTATGGGTGCAAACATACAATTAGATAAAAGATTTTGAAAGGATTATTCCCAAATAAACCCACAAAACTGTGAAGTGTGTGCATTTGTGTCTTGGTATTGAAATTTTCTCTTAACCCTGTCATAATTATACATTCCCACATCTTTTAAAAAGCTTCACATTTTACTTTTTACATTTGCTATCTATTGATTCTTTTAGGTTTTCTGTAAAGACAACCAGACTGTGAATAATAAATCTTTCTTCCTTTCCAGTACATTTTTATTTCTTTGTGTTGTCTTTTTATTTGAAATATCTACCAGTATATGTTGAATATGAGCAATGAGTGAGTTTTTCAGTCTTTCAATTATTTAAAAACAATGATTTTATAAAACTTTAAGTACAATTTACTTAAAGTTTTTATTGAACACCATTCGTCTTACTAAATAAGCTTTCTTCTATTCCTAGTTAGTTTAGATCATAAGAGTGTTAATTTTGTTTTCCTAATTATTGGTATAATGACATAATAGAGAGTTTAATGCTATACTCTTTGCATTCCTGTGAGAACTAAGCTTTTTAAATACATACTTTATGTTGAGAATGTATATAATTCTAGTCAATGTTTCTCTTTATTTACAAGAGTAGTTTTAGTTTTTAAAGTCTATTGTGTCTAATAATAACATAGTCTCTTATCTTTACCTGGATGAACATTTGCTTGATATCATTTTCCCCATTTTTTCTTTCAAACTTTCCATGTTCTTACATTTTAGGAAAATAACATATAGATGATTTTTTTGTTTTGTTTTGTCCAGTCTGGCTATCTCTGTATTTTAACTACTGAGTTTGTTTCATTTATATTTGCTATGCTACTAGTATACTTTAATTTATTTCTATCATCTCAAACTATGCTTTGCATTAACTGTCTTTTTCTGTGCTTCTTTTGTCCACTGCCAGAATTCTATTATTTTACTCAAATTTAATTGGTTTCTTCTTTATTTTCTATATTTTTTATTACTTTATTTCTATGAACTTTAATTATACTTAAAATTTTGGAATGTATATGAAACTCAATGTCTAAAAATCAGTACTTCTTTCCCTTAAAAATATTATTTACTTTTTATCATTTCTCCCAGATTCCATGCTGTTATCTAGAGTATTAAACTTATCTTGTTTTATAGCCACCTGCGTTCATACACACCGGAAGCATACAAAATTTATCACTATTATCTTTGGGGCAGAATCTTTCTCTGGCTCTTTATTTCCCCTTATAGGTAGAGTGACACTAGAGGGATGCCTTACTCTGTCCCTCATTCATCTTTTAGTAAGTTGCATTATTTGTTAAGATAAGGCTTGATTATGTAAATTTTAGCCAACAGAATATAAAGGGATATTACTTATACAGTTTCTTGATGGAAGAGCCATCATAAAGTTTGCCACGTATTTCCCCTTTTTAGCCATGAATGCGCTAAAGAGAGACCTGTCCTCAGCTAGCTATGAGTTCAGGAATGAAGTCATGAGCAGAATCCACATATGAACAATAGTGGTTTTATGTGAGCAAAAAAAAAAAAAAGGATGTGCTATCGTAAGCCATAAAAATTTTAGCATTATTTGCATATCAGTATGATAATTTATATTAATCTGACTGATAGTCCTTCCAAGAAGAGAAGTTATAAGTAATCTGATAAATTACTTTGGAAGGAGTTGAACTTGGTTTTATATACTCCTTGCTCTTCTCTTTGGCAGCAGGTTGCTTGCAAAGTGCACACACGCTCTTAGGCAGTTGAAAAATCACTGAAAGACTGCCATTTTGAGGAATAGGTTTATTTCAAAGTACATTTTCAAATCAATTTGGTTCTACAACTAAACAACATATTCTGATATAGAGATATGGTGGTTAATAAAAACTGATGTTTTGATATGCATCTGTCTAGATTCTAAAAATATTTATCAATGTATTTTAATTTGGACAGAGAAGAGGAATATTACACATTGACTTCTTCTTTATTAAATAGTATAATTCAACACAGTTAATACTTTAGATTTATCCAATGTTAATGATTCACTTTGTTCACCACTCTATCTGGCATTTTTTTCCTTTTATGTTGGATTTAAATATGTTCTTCCTTAACTCTATCAATTAGTCACTCTTTCAGTAAGGGCTAGAAAGGGCAGATTATCTCACTGTATATTTGTCTATATACCCTTATTCTTGGATAACGATTTAGCTGAGTATTCTATTTTGGGGGGACAATTTGTTCTTAGCACTATGATTTTCTCCCTATGTTTTTGCTGCTGGGGATCTTATATTCAATAAAATTAATTGTTCCCTTATGAATAAATTATTTTAATTGAGGTTTAAAAAAATATTTTTTTGGTTTTTATTACTTTATCTTATTTGATATTGATATGTTCTGAATATGAGGGTTCTTTACCTTCATCGATTCTGAAGAAAATCTTTTAGCAAATTTTTTTCTCTTATTGTTGTTTTTCTGTGTCATACTCTCAAATATTTTAAAAATAAAATTATGATTATTGACAAAAAATCTCTTTTACATATATATGCTTAAAACTAATTTTGGTTCATTGCCTTGCATTTTGTGACCTTTTTTCAGGTCTAGTTTCCAATTTAATAACTCCTCAGCTGGTACTCAACTTCTTATATAAACTATCTTTTATGATTTTGATTTGCGAACAGGTTTTTAACGCAATCTTCTCTCATATTGCTCCTTTATTGTCTCAAGTTCTTGGATTCTATTTTTTTTAATGTCTGCTAATTTTCATATGTGGATTGGTTCTTCATCTTTTGCCTTGAGTTCATTTTCGGTGGAACTTTTTGTGTGTTCACTTCTTTGTGGTCTTGGTGATGGCCTTTTACTTCACAGTGGTTTTGTGCATACTTCTTCCAGGGATATTTGGTCTATCAGCAATCCAGGCACAATTTTTACATAATCTTTCATAGGGGGATTTCTAGTCTACTTATATATTAGAAATTTGATTCGAAACCCATATGAGACATAGACGGTGTTTTATAATTCTTTGGGACACATATTTCTCACCAGTAGTCATTCAGATATAGACATGTGACATCACCCCTTGTTGAAGAGTACATATATTTCTGGTCAGTGCTTTTATTGTGCGAAGCCCTTCAAAGTACTGACTTTAATGAAGAGGCATTCACCTCATGTGGGCTCAAGATCTGTTCCTAAAGAATGTTAATATTCCTGCCCCTAGTTTCCCAAGTTGGATAAAGTTTACATCTATTATAGTATCACTTCATTCTGCTTTCCACTCTTGTTTTCATGTCTTCTTAATTTTTGTATCTGTGTGGTTTTCTTTTATTCAAACTCAGCTATATTTCAATTTTCATATGATATTCAGCAATTTTTAGGTTATGGATGGGTTTCCAGGTGATTATATTCTGTCATTTTGCTAAAATTACAGTTTCTACTTTTTCCTATTTGTTCTTTATTATGAATCTAAATTCCTTTCCTACATTGTTTCCTTTGTGTTAAATATGTCACTCTTTCTTTCTTTCTTTCTTTCCTTCTTTCTTTCTTTTTTCTTTTATGAGTCAGAGTCTCACTTTGTCACCCAGGCTGGAGTGCAGTGGCACACACCCAGCCACCGTAGCCTCAACCTGCTGGGTACAGGCAATTTTTTCACCTCAGCCTTCCAAGTAGCTGAAACTATAGACACACAGCTTCATGCCTGGTGAATTTTTTTATTTATTGTAGAAATGAGGTCTCACTAATTTGTCCAGACTGGTCTCAAACCGCTGGGCTCAGGCAATCCTTTCACCTCGGCCTCCCACAGTGCTGGGATTACAGGCTGAGCCACCACGTCCAGTCTCTTTTTTAAAAAATTCATCTTGAATTCTATGTACTTTCTGATTATCTCCTTGTAAGTCAGAGACCACAGAATAATTGAGCCAGTATAAATTTTAGCTTCAGGCAGATATAGGTCTTCAAACATTTCTGTCATTTATAGATGTTTGGCTTTGGATTACTTATGTAGATACAACTCAGTGTAAGTTTAAGCCCTTACACTCCACATGCCATTTCTTAATTATCATTTCTGACCTTTTACTTTACACATCATGGGAGTGAAGTTCTCCAGTTAATTCTCCC
>NW_007148407.1:2350-4178 GCF_000164805.1 Carlito syrichta | reverse complement strand
ACATTAATGATCACTACCTGCTTGCAGAAAATTATTTCCCTTAGCAAAAGTTTATTGGGAGCCTGGCAGTAGAGATTGCATTAGATGCTTATTTAAATTTACAACACCCTTATTAGAAAAAAGTATTCCCGTTTTATGAATAAGAAAACTGGCCCAAGGAGATTAAATAATCTCATCAAGATCTCATAGTTAATGAGTGGCAGCAGAGTTTCCTGTCTGGTCCGTCTTGTTCAGCATTCCATCCTTCTTGTACAGTAGTATCCTTTGGCAAGACTGACCAGCAGTGCAAGTCAACTTGAAGTATGCTTAAAGAGCTATAAATTCAATATCAATTTGGTTTAAATTTGATTAAATAAATCTTGTTAATATTTTATAAGACATAAATTAATGCTCTCTAAACAGCACATTTAAGCACATCAGCCACCATAAACTGCACCAACAAGATCACTCTCTTTAATTCTAAAAATAAATAAGGAAACTGTTCTTCCTCTCTTCCCCAATTGCATATCTCAATTTTGTTGTTGTTGTTGTTTTGTTTTTGTTTTTCTTTGAGAAAAGTTTTTATGACCAATCTTATTCAGGGTCAGAGAATTTTCTCAATGCTTTTTCCCATAGTAGGCTTTCTGAGAGAAATTCATTTATTCTTGAAGTTAGGGAGACCATCAACACCAAGCTTGGGTCTGAGTTGGAATTTCCTGAATTATAAGCCCTATGATGGTTTTAAAATTTACTAATCCTACTTTATTATTGCTCAAATATTATTCAACAATACTTGGCTGCTATTTTAGAAGGAGTAGACACTGGAAGCAAGAAGGTATATTGAAAATATATGGTAGTAAATTTTTGCATCTTTATTTTTTAGATAAACTGTAGACAGAAAATGAAATATTTTCTTTCCATTTTTAATGTATTATCATTATTCTTTGTTTTCTGTACCTCTCAATTCTAAAAAGATTTTTAAAATAGATAATCTGTATAAAAATTATCTTTGTGTATATTTCAGGAGAGATTTTTTGCTACACTCAGCACCATAACTAAAAGAAACATGTCCAGAAAGATGAAGAGACTAAACAATTCACATTCTACATTCTATATTGGTCTTTCTCTACATTCCAGCTCCCTGTTCCTTTACCTACCAAATACATATATATAATATATACCTCTGAGACTATTTCATCCTAAGAAGATACACTCTAGATTTAATTAAAGAGTTCTTCAATAAATAATATCTTATTCTGATAATGGTACCTATTGAATCATTCAATATTTGTCATTTTTAGTAGTGATTGATTATCTTTTTATTTTTGTTAATTTTATGTCTTTTGATTTGAGTCAGGAATAAAGCACTGATACATAATTTATGGAGGAAAGTATCAGTAACCTCTCCACAAGGTAAATACATTTGAACCTCAAAATATATTTAGTTCACATTTCCAAATGAGAAAAAAATGAAGAAATAGGAAATATGTTTTAACTTTATGTTAATCATTTAGAATCATCAGGGGAAGGAATTCTATTGTCCTTTTCATAACTGTTTAAATTCATAGTGTTTCAAAAGATCTCACAGCTACTTTAATCAAATTCAATACAGAAGCAGTTTTGATCATGAAAGTAAAGACCTAAGGTGATGGAATAGTATACCTAGTTGCACTTCAGCTGAAAACAAAAGAGATACTTTCTCCCTTTCAACCTTTTGGATGTTTTGTGTGTCAATGAAAAAGCCTATCTCACTGGATGTTTATCTTATCAGTTGTTTTACTACTAAATGCTTATCTGTTTAAACAGCTTTTTCGAATGACATCATGTAAATAAAACCCTAGGATGTCAA
>NW_007148407.1:0-1875 GCF_000164805.1 Carlito syrichta | reverse complement strand
ATGGACCAGGATCTTCATGAGTATTCTGTCAACTAATCATTATGTCATCTAACTGCCTATGTGAAAGGTAGTTTTCTTTCTCAATTTATAGATGGTAAAATTTTAGCTTAGGTAAAACTCTCAAATCATATTTAAATAAGAAATACAAGGGGATCCGAAAAAAAACAGGAATATATGTTTTTTAATTGTGTATTTATTCTTATGTTTAAACTTTTGTCAACTTCAAAGTATTGTGTTTGATGCAATATACTTTAAAGATGCTTTTTCAGTCGCTCAAATCAGTTTTAGAACTCGCAATTTTGATGTATGTTAGTGTCTCTGACGATTTTTGTTTCACCTCTTCCACATTGGCAAAATGTTTCTCTTTGAAGACATTTTTCATCTGGGAAAACAAAACAAACAAAACAGTCGCTCTGAGCAAGATCTGGTGAATAAGGAAAGTAGGGCCTGGAGGACATGCTGTCTTTGAGTTAAAAGACAGCTGACTGCTCAGCGCAGTTTAGGCAGGTGTGCTAGTAAATCATGCACTGGGAAATAGACAAATGGGTTGAAAAAATCTCAAAAAAAAAAAAAAAACGCACACACCAAAAAATTAGCTGAAGAAAATGCAGCATAGGTGGTACATTGATGATGATGGATTCCTAGAACACTTACCTAAGGGGGGAAGCCTGTACCATAAAAGACCCCCCTCCAAAACATAGTTCTGGAGTGTGTGTGTGTGTGTGTGTGTGTGTGTTTGTGCGCGCCCCCTTGTTTAATGTGTCATTTCATTTCTTCCTTCTATGCATGTGAGCATATAGAAATAACCAGTGATTACTAATGGCTTTTCACATTTATACCTTGTGAAAAGTTGAGTGTTATACTTTTGAGATCACAGAGATGTTCATTTAAATATTATATCAGGACTTTATGTGATTAACAAAGGCAATCAATTGGAATTACACACCTCAGAGTTAAAGTGTTAATTTAGCAAAATACAACAATAATATTAGAAGTCTTTTTTTTGGGGAATTTTTGTACAATGTATTACTATTAGATTTAACCATTTTTAAAGCTAATTATTTGATGCAAATTAATGTTTTGCTGTTTTTAAGATGTAATATTTTCCCTTTACCGTCTATAACTTTTAAAAATCAGCAATTAGAAAGGCTCACACTTCCAAGGCTAAAAACTAGAATTTCACTAGATCCTTGGAGAAAATGTGAAAAGAATCTTAACTCTGCCTATGGGAGAATTAACTGGAGAACTTCACTCCCATGATGTGTAAAGTAAAAGGTCAGAAATGATAATTAAGAAATGGCATGTGGAGTGTAAGGGCTTAAACTTACACTGAGTTGTATCTACATAAGTAATCCAAAGCCAAACATCTATAAATGACAGAAATGTTTGAAGACCTATATCTGCCTGAAGCTAAAATTTATACTGGCTCAATTATTCTGTGGTCTCTGACTTACAAGGAGATAATCAGAAAGTACATAGAATTCAAGATGAATTTTTTAAAAAAGAGACTGGATGTGGTGGCTCAGCCTGTAATCCCAGCACTGTGGGAGGCCGAGGTGAAAGGATTGCCTGAGCCCAGCGGTTTGAGACCAGTCTGGACAAATTAGTGAGACCTCATTTCTACAATAAATAAAAAAATTCACCAGGCATGAAGCTGTGTGTCTATAGTTTCAGCTACTTGGAAGGCTGAGGTGAAAAAATTGCCTGTACCCAGCAGGTTGAGGCTACGGTGGCTGGGTGTGTGCCACTGCACTCCAGCCTGGGTGACAAAGTGAGACTCTGACTCATAAAAGAAAAAAGAAAGAAGGAAGGAAAGAAAGAAAGAAAGAAAGAGTGACATATTTAACACAAAGGAAACAATGTAGGAAAGGAATT
>NW_007148406.1:0-688 GCF_000164805.1 Carlito syrichta | reverse complement strand
CAAGATCACGCTGGGCTCTACAGGATGTGGCCCAGTCCAAGGTTCACGGTGGGCCACTTTTTGGAACAATAGACTACATCTCTTAATAAAATGGCTATTCTAAAGTCCTATATATCTATCCTAATTTCTATGAAAGTTTCTAATTCCTAATCCTAATATATAAAGCTGATCATCAGCAACAAAACTTCTAAAAATAAAACCCAAATATAAACTGTAAATGTACTAAGACCAAAACCACAATAATAGAAAATGGGGACAATGAAATTTCTGAAGTTAACTGTATTCTTATTAAACCTCAAAATGTCATGATTGATCATGCTTGAAATAACATGATTCCCTGACGTTAGCATGACCTATTCTACAATCCTTTCTATGAATAAAATAAATTCAATTTCTATAATAGGTAGAAAAACCCTACACTAACTGTAGCTAAATCCAGCCAAAAAGAATGCAACCCAGTCCAAAGTACGCACTGGGCCCTCAGGAATGTGGCCCAGCCCAAACTTTGTGCTAGGCCATTTCTAATAACTCTAGATAGTCATCTATACCGTTGAAAAGCTGAGAACAGCTCTCCGTAAGTATATACTAATTCTACAAATATACTTTTAAATCTTATAAAGAGACTTGTACTGTATAAAAGGCTCCCAAATGTGACCTGAATTTGAATTATATCTAATACCTAAGCGAA
>NW_007148405.1:0-782 GCF_000164805.1 Carlito syrichta | reverse complement strand
CATCACATTGATACCCAAACCAGGTAAAGATCCAACAAAGAAAGAGAACTACAGGCCAATATCTTTGATGAACATAGATGCTAAAATTCTCAACAAGATCCTAGCAAACCGGATTCAGCAATACATCTCAAAAATCATCCATCATGACCAAGTAGGCTTCATTCCAGGCATGCAAGGCTGGTTCAATATTCGTAAAACCATAAATGTAATTAAATACATCAACAGATGTCAAAACAAAAACCACATGATCATATCACTAGATGCAGAAAAAGCTTTTGATAAAATCCAGCACCCCTTCTTGATAAAAACCCTTGAACATCTAGGCATACGGGGAACATACCTCAAAATAGTAAAAGCCATCTACGAGAAACCCACAGCCAGCATACTCCTAAATGGACAAAAATTGGAACCAATTCCCCTGAAAACTGGAACTAGACAAGGATGCCCACTCTCTCCCCTCCTGTTCAACATAGTATTGGAAGTCCTGGCTAAAGCAATCAGAGAAGAGGAGGCAATCAGAGGTATTCAAATAGGAAAAGAGGAAGTCAAGTTATCTCTCTATGCAGATGATATGATGGTGTACCTTGAAAACCCAAGAGAATCTGTCAAAGGCCTCCTTACATTGATAAAAGCCTTTGGCAAAGTCTCAGGATACAAAATAAATGTACAAAAGACAATCGCATTTCTCTACACCAATAATAAACAAACAGAAACCCAAATAAAAAACACAGTTCCATTCACAATAGCCGCAAAAAAAATGAAATACCTTGGCATCTTCCTAA
>NW_007148404.1:0-3624 GCF_000164805.1 Carlito syrichta | reverse complement strand
TTCCCAGATATCCAATCCCTAAGAACTTATGCAGCCACAAAACCATCTCTACATGAAACACTTAAGAAAGTACTAAACACAGAAGAAAAGGAAAAAAGAACAACGTTCTTCACAAGAGTATGGGGGAAGGAATAAAATATACACGAACCAATCCCAAAAGCAAAAGAAAGACAAAAAAAAAAAAAAGAAAAAACCAAGTGGAAGAACAATAACTCAATAAGAACTCCATGATAGGGATGAACTCTCACATTTCAATAATTAGTCTGAATGTGAATCGACTAAACGCACCACTGAAAAGACATAGAATGACAAAATGGATAAAATATAACCAGGCAACAATATACTGCCTTCAAGAGACCCATCTCACTAGAAAGGACATACACAGACTCAAAGTAAGAGGATGGGAAACAAATTTTCAGGCGAATGCAACACAAAAGAAAGGAGGAGTCGCGATCCTAATTTCAGACAAAATACCATTTAAGCTATCAAAAATTAAAAAAGATACAGAGGGCCACTACATAATGATAAAAGGTTCACTCTATCAACAAGAAATATCTATCCTAAACATATATGCACCCAACATAGGTGCACCAACATTTATAAAGCAACTTCTAGGAAAACTAAAGAAAGACATTGACTCTAACACCATAATAACTGGGGACTTTAATACACCACTCACAACCTTAGACAGATCATCAGGACAAAAAATCAGCAAGGAGATCTGGAACCTCATTGAGACTCTGGACCAAATGGATTTAATTGATACCTATAGAACACTCCATCCAAAGACCACAGAATACACATTCTACTCATCACCACATGGAACATATTCTAAGATCGACCACATAGTTGGACACAAATCAAGTATAAGCAAATTTAAAAGGACTGAAATTCTACCATGCACCTTCTCGGACCACAGTGGAATAAAAATAAACATTGACACCAACAAATTCCCCTCAAAACCCACAAAGACATGGACACTAAACAGCATGATGCTAAATAACTCCTGGGTCAATGATGACATCAAAATAGAGATCAAAAGATACCTGGAAACAACTGAAAATAAAGAAACATCTTACCAAAATCTCTGGGATGCCTTAAAAGCTGTAATAAGAGGGGAATTTATATCCCTACAAACACACATAAAGAAAATGGAAGGAACAGAAATTCACAACCTAACAAGCCACCTAAAGAAGCTGGAAAAGCAAGAACACAAAAACCCCAATTTCAGCAGAAGAATCCAGATCACCAAAATAAAACCCAAATCCAGGACATAGAAAACAAAAAGATAATACAAAAAATCTGGTTCTTCGAAAGGGTAAACAAGATTGATGGTCCCCTAGCTAGACTGACCAAGAAAAAACGAGAAAAAAAACCAAATAAGCACAATCAGAAACACAAAAGATGAAGTCACATCTGACCCTAACAAAATACAAAAGATCATTAGAGACTACTACGTACACTTGTATGGAAACAGACTTGAAAACCTTAAGGAAATGGAGGACTTTCTGACATCACACAACATACCTAGGTTGGAACAAGAAGAAATTAAGACCATAAATAGACCAATAACAATCAAAGAAATCGACTATGTAATAAGAAAACTTCCTACAAAAAAAAGCCCTGGTCCTGATGGCTTTCCAGCAGAATTCTACAAGACATTCAAGGAGGAGCTGATACCAATCCTACTGAAGGTATTCCAGGCGATTGAAAAAGATGGAACTCTCCTGAAATCATTTTATGAGCCAACATCACATTGATACCCAAGCCAGGTAAACATCCAACAAAGAAAGAGAACTGCAGGCCAATATCTTTGCTGAACATTGATGCTAAATTTCTCAACAAGATCCTAGCAAACCGGATTCAGCAATACATCTCAAAATCATCCATCATACCAAGTAGGCTTCATTCTGGCATGCAAGGCTGGTTCAATATCATAAAACCATAAATGTAATTAAATACATCAACAGATGTCAAAACAAAATCCACATGATCATATCACTAGATGCAGAAAAAGCTTTTGATAAAATCCAGCACCCCTTCTTGATAAAAACCCTTGAACATCTAGGCATACGGGGAACATACCTCAAAATAGTAAAAGCCATCTACGAGAAACCCACAGCCAGCATACTCCTAAATGGACAAAAATTGGAATCAATTCCCCTGAAAACTGGAACTAGACAAGGATGCCCACTTTCTCCCCTCCTGTTCAACATAGTATTGGAAGTCCTGGCTAAAGCAATCAGAGAAGAGGAGTCAATCAGAGGTATTCAAATAGGAAAAGGGGAAGTCAAGTTCTCTCTCTATGCAGATGATATGATGGTGTACCTTGAAAACCCAAGAGAATCTGTCAAAGGCCTTCTTACATTGATAAAAGCCTTTGGCAAAATATCAGGATACAAAATAAATGTACAAAAGACAATCGCATTTCTCTACACCAATAATAAACAAACAGAAACCCAAATAAAAAACACAGTTCCATTCACAATAGTCACAAAAAAAATGAAATACCTTGGCATCTTCCTAACCAGAGACGTGAAAGACCTTTACAATGAAAATTACAAAAGACTGCTCAAAGAAATCAAAGCCGACATGAACAAGTGGAAGAATCAACATTGTGAAGATGTCCATCTTACCTAAGGCAATCTACAAATTCAATGCAATACCCATTAAATTACCAACAACATTCTTCTCAGACCTAGAAAAAACAACACAGGAATTCATATGGAAACACAAACATCCAAGAATAGCCAGAACAATCCTCAGCAAAAAAACAAAGCAGGTGGTATCACAATACCAGATTTCAAACTTTACTATAAAGCTACAATCATCAAAACAGCTTGGTATTGGTACAGGAACAGGCATATAGCTCAATGGAACAGAATTGAGATTCCAGAAGCAAAACCTCAATTTCTCAACCAACTCATCTGCGACAAAGCCCCCACCACCTACCAATGGGGAGAGGAGAACCTATTCAGTAAATGGTGCTGGGAAAATTGGCTGACCACATGCAGAAGATTGAAACAGGGCCCCTATCTGTCCCCATGCACAAAGGTTAACTTCAAATGTATCAGAGACCTAAATGTAAAACCTCAAACCATAATAACCTTAGAAAAGGAAGGAAATACTCTCATGGAAATCGGAACTGGCATCCAATTCCTGTACAAAACCCGAGACCCACAAGACTTAAGAGAGAAGATAGACAAATGGGACCTTATTAAACTGACAAGCTTCTGCAAAGCCAAAGAAACCATCAAGAGAGCAGGGAGACAGCCTACAGACTGGGAAAAAGTATTTGCCAACTCTAGGTCTGACAAAGGCTTAACATCCTGGATTTACAAGGAACTCAAATGTGCTGAAAAGAAGAAAACAAACAACCCCATTATAAAACGGGCAAAAGACATGAACAGACACTTCACAAAAGAAGACATTCGAGCAGCCAACAAACACATGAAGAAATGCTCAGCCTCACTAATCATCAGGGAGATGCAAATCAAAACCACACTGAGATACCACCTAACTCCAGTCAGAATGGCAATTATCAACAACTCAAAAAATAACAGCTGCTGGAGAGGGTGTGGTGAAAAGGGAACACTTCTACACTGTTGGTGGGAGTGTAAACTA
>NW_007148403.1:0-786 GCF_000164805.1 Carlito syrichta | reverse complement strand
AAGAAAGAAAGAAAGAAAGAAAGAAAGAAGGAAAGAAAGAAAGAAAAATTCTGAGTCAACAAAGAAATCCATTCACCTTCAAACCTTCTGCCCTCAGTCCTTCCCCCCACCGTCTTCCCCACATACGAGGGTCCCACAAGAACAGCACCTTCCAACCCAACCCAGTCCAACAGTGTCCCTGCTTTGGTATGAGAATTCCAGAGGTTCCCTGGCCGGGTTCCTGCAATCTTTCCTCTCCAAGGTGAGAAATGTGCCCCAGGTAGGCCAGCCCTCTAACTCGGCAATGACAACCTTCTGCCAAGAAAGGACTGGGACTCTTCCCCCACCTGGCGATATTTCTTTCCCCCAAGTCCCATTATTTCTGTGTCTAAAGTCACTCATCCTTTGAACACACCACACGCAGTTGAGAATCTTTGTATGATTCTGATTATTTTGGAGACAGAGTCTGGTTCTGTGACCCAGGCAGGTTACCAGGGACATGACCATCATTCACCGCCAACCTCTAAATCATGGACTATTGCGATCCTCCTGCCTCAGCCTCTGGAGAGTGTGGGACGAAGGGCACCATGACCCCACACTCCCTATTTAGATGGGTGCGGAAATGGGTTATCCCTTCATGGCCCAGGATGGCCTTGAGCTCCTGGGCTACAGCCATCCTCCTGGTTCAGCCTCCCAGAGCATTGGGATTCCAGGTGTGGGCTGCCACGCCTGGTCTTCTGGTTCATTTTCAATGAAGGATTGAGGCCAGATTTGGGAACTCAACCTCATCATCCCAGTGCTTTGGAA
>NW_007148402.1:0-321 GCF_000164805.1 Carlito syrichta | reverse complement strand
TAATTGGTGCCCCAATGACTGTCCTTCCTCTGAGATGGATATCTCATCGATAGTCCCTCCTCTGGGATGGATGCCTCAGTTACAAGACCTCCTTTGGGATGGATGAATCTGAGACTGAACCTCCTCTGTGATTAGTGCCCCAGTGACTGACCCTTCTTTTAATGGGTGCCTCAGTGACTAGTTCTTCCTCTGGGAAGGGAACATCTGTCACTGGCCTTCCTCCATGATAGGTGCCTCAGTTACTCTTCCTCCTATTTGATGGGTGCCCAGTATCAAGGCCTCCTCTCTGATAGGTACCACAGGGATTGGGCGTCTTTTTTC
>NW_007148401.1:0-435 GCF_000164805.1 Carlito syrichta | reverse complement strand
CAAGGAGATGGGTGTGGATATGTCATACACAAAATTTTACTCACTTGTCTTGCATTTAGCCTTTCATTATGTTAGATAGTATTAATGGAGCAAACCAGGCATAGTCTCTGTCCTTATGGAGGGCACTTCTGGTCATTAAGGCAGACATTGAACATACATTTTTTTTAGAGGGCTGCATATTTCTAAGAAAGAAAATGTTCAAGACAACCTTAGTAGCCTTGTCTGGAAGGTGGGGAAGGCTTTGTCAGGGAGGTGACACTTGAGCTGAGAACAGAAGGACTGGGCAGAGTCAACCAGTCAAAGTGCAACAGGTGAGTGTAGATGGGAAAGGTGATAGGAGATGTGGCTAGATGAGGAGAGCAAAACGGAGGGGTATCCTGAGGGAATGGAGGGGTGGGAGTACCCAGAAGGTTTTGGGCCTCAGAGACCATGTTA
>NW_007148400.1:0-670 GCF_000164805.1 Carlito syrichta | reverse complement strand
TGTTTTAGAGCTTTAGCCATTTAGAGAAAATAAATTCAGACTCCATAAAAGTATCACTTAAGTCTTCTAAATAGATATTTTGTGGGCATCAGTGCAGAACAGCATTATTTCTTTTACAAATGTTATGAATAATGCATATGTCATGTTCTAATTTCATTTTAGGCTTGGGAGGAAGTCAGATGAAATGATACCCATTTATAGTAATTATAATAGTCTAACTTTTTTGTCATATCCCACTTGCCATCGCCCAGTCACTATGATAGAGTCAGAATTCAAACCCAGACCTGTTTGATTAAAATCTGCATTTTTAATCCTTCCTCCGTTAATTAAATAGAATTTCTTTCTTAAAGTCACATAACTGATGTGTTAACCAAAATGATTTTCTGCAAGTGACAGCTTAATAAAATAAAAATGTGTTAGAAGAATACAAGGAGGGGTCACCAAATTTTTTTTTAAAAAGAACTAAAGAAACCATAGCTGCTTTCAAATACAGGGATTAAAACAAGGATCTGGAATTAATTAGTTTTATTTCTCTTTTTATTTCCTATATTATGGTAGACCCAGAAATGTTATACACACTACTTTATCTCTGCAAATATTCTCTGGATAAGCTGTCATTTTTTCCTTCAACAGCAGTGACAACTATGACATAGCAAGTGAATTGATTTGG
>NW_007148399.1:0-935 GCF_000164805.1 Carlito syrichta | reverse complement strand
CGATTGAGATTAGGGGAGGGTTGGGCTGTAATGAAGTCACAGCAGAGGCCTCAGTCAATTCCACAAGGCCGTGTGGAGCTAGGATGTCCCTGCCCAGTTATTCCAAACTGACACAAGAAGGCTTTCTGTTCTCCATTGCCTGTGTGCTTTTCCCTGAGAACCCTCAGCATTGACTAGTCATCAGATGTGGCCTGCTCCCAGGAAAACAAGTGAGATGTTGTGGCTGCAGCTCCCTTCAGATAAGGACAAAACTTTGAAGGATTCACCCATGAGACATCAACTGTCAACATTCCCAGACGTCGAAGGAATAAGCACTTTAGTCCTGAAAAGAGTAAGGAAATCTACTTGGAACACCACAGTGTCCTCGAAAGAACTGAGTGAAGAATAATGTTGTTTAAGTGGGATAAAAGAGAGAAAAGATAGCCATAAAAAAAGAAAGAATTTTAACAAGAGAACTTAAGCAAATGGTAAATGTGCATTAATACTACAAGTGATACAAGGCTAGGAGTACTATAAAAAAATCCATAATGTTTTCCTTCTAAAAAGTTTCTGAAACCTTTCGTAACCAAGTTTTCTGGGTCGTCTTTACTTTTCAAGGTACTATATTTTCTTTGACAACACTGAAGAAGAGTTAAGAAGTAAGCTTAAACATTTCATTTTGGGGGAAATAAATGACTGATGAAGGCAGTTACATTATTCTGTGCACTTGTTGCAGTATTTAGATTATGATAACTATATTCTCACTAAGATATATCGTATTTGTAGGGCAAATTGGGGAAAATAGATAAGCATGCTGATAATATACGATGCCCTGATGAAAGGACTCTGAATTGCCTTAGCTAGACTGTACATACTGCTTTATAGTTTGCTTCATTTATTGAATAGCTGTCATGTGCTAGGTAGTTTATTAGCCCTGGGGACTAGAAACTGAAGAC
>NW_007148398.1:0-3196 GCF_000164805.1 Carlito syrichta | reverse complement strand
CCCTGGGGACTAGAAACTGAAGACATAGTGATTCAGAGCCTGTAGGATAGACAGACAAATAAACAGGCAATCACAGTGACAGAATGCCACGGAAGCTCAAATGACTACCAAACACAAACGGGAAGATGGTAAGTTGAGGATATCAAAGTTTCCAGGAAGAGGAAATTTTGGATTATGGGGTGAATATTGGGGCAGGTGAATAATGAGGAAGAAGATCTGAAAATAGTAAGGACACACTTAGGGAAATGTAAGTAGTTTAATGTGTTGCAGGTGAGACTGTAAACTGGGTGGATTGGGATAAGAAAAAAACTATCAGGAGATTGTGTTGGAGAATGAGGCAGGGACAAGATCACAGTCAGGGTCCTGATAGGAAACACATGGCACATTCTCCTATGATGATTTGAAGAGTATAATAAAGCAGTATCGACAAAAGGTAAAGTGGAAATGACAGCACAAGTTGGACATTTCCACCCCAGGTCTAAAGCAGGATAAATTAGAGGGGGTTGTTAGAATTGGGAGACAGACGGGCTAAGAAGAGGAAGCTGCCTTCAGAAGAGGCATCACTGCTGCGGAGAGATGCTGCAAACCTGCATGCCACTGAAAAGATGGAGCTGGAAGAGGAAATACCTTGATGGGACCACAGGGCAGGGGAGCCCATTAATGTGTTCTCTAGGTCAGCACCTTGAAGCATGGGAAAAGGTGAAGAGGAAAGAGTGGGTCTGCAGAGCAGACTGGGGCCGAGTGGATGTGGGAGGACAACTCAGAAGACCAGGAATTAGTGTGGGTCTGGGAGAGTGATCATGGTGGCTGTGCTAGGGTGCTAGTGGAGAAAAACGCAGTGCAGACACAAGGCATATGTAGAAGGTAAAAATCTACAGACTTTGGTGACTGTTTAGACATGGGAAATGAGGGTGAAAAAATTCTTAAGCATGATGATCAGGTTTCTGACCAGATTAGAGGCATTTTGTATAAAGATTTCGTTTCCCTTTGCTGGCAACTGCGACTCTTTCCCCATTCCACTGACTCTTCCCTCAAGTCCACGTTTGTTGCATGATCATTTCTTCTAGCTTGGCCAGTTTCCAGGTGTTACCTAATGTCTTTTTCTTACTTACCAAATCCTAAGTTTTGACAGATTTCCATCCACAAGTTTCCTATCCAGATTCACACAGCACCTTATTTCTTTACAACTTCCCTCTCCTTTGGATGCAGTCTGTGTGAATTAGCAATGGATAGAAGTAGCATGCTACCAGGTAGAAGTTTTGTGTCATTAAAATTCCTTCAGATTGACGGCACTGAAAGTTCCAGTTATAGTTTTCGTTTATTTCTATCTTGCTCGTGTTTTCTTCTTCATAATTACTCCTCTAGTTATCAAAACTACTTATGTCCTTTGTGCTTTTAAAATTACTAAGACAGTATGTAGTGTCGAGGTATTTAGAAATGCAGAGTAGCCAGTAATAATGTACAATAGACCATCCTAAAATGGTTAAGTTATTCCTCACATATACTTTGTACTTATCTATAAAGAAAATGTATGAAACAAATCTATTAAAACTTCTCTTTCAATGATGGAATCGACACTCTCAAACTCATGACAGAAAAGGAGAAAATAAAATATCTTTAATTATTTTGTATGAATACTGCTCAATTAGAGGATAATTATGTTTTCCATTTGACCACATGAGATTAGTTGTATATATAAGTCAAATGTGACAATAGAATACTAAAAACCAAGATATTTAACTCAGGTACAGCTGACATTTGTAACATTTTCAGGGTCAATTAAAGTGATTAAAAATGTCTAATATTTATGAGTTTGACATTATTACATTTCATTAAAGATTATAATTGGACTCATAAATCATATTCTTTAAGATTAAGCATGAAGTTCATATTGTCTGATGAAAAAGAAATGTGTTGTACTTAATTTTTCTGTGGATTTGGTTTGGAACCTTCCTCAGGAAGGCAAAATGATACAGTGGAAACCCCAGAACATAAAATGGAAACCTCAGCATCTGAGTCTGGGTCTAACCATTTGCTGATAGTGTAGCTTATGAGTCTCAGTTTCTTCATCAGTGAGATGGAAATAACTCCCAAATTTTAATGTTATTGTGAGAAATCAGCAAGTTAATGTATATAAAATAACTTTATAAATTACACAGTGCAAAGCTATTGAAGTGACATGATTGGTAACTGTTCATGAACTGTATCTGCTTTATGTGGTGATTTATAGGCTAAAGAGCTAGCTACAAAATTTGTTCTTTGTGCAACTTACTCACAGCAAACATAGTGTGATAACTAAATTTTGAACCCTTGTTGAAACATTGCTGTTATAAATCTAAACTGTAGTAACTGAAATTATGCATACTGGAACAATGTGAAGTAAGGACTACCTGTATTTTAATCAATGACTAATGAGAAAGCTAAACAAACAAATAAGCAAATAATGTGGAGAAATAGGTTAGGCTGGATAAAAAGAAAATATGATCCCTTTTTCTATTACTTTCCCAACTTGGTATTTGGATTAATTCTTAATTTAATGTAAGATCCATTATTGCAAAATACAATATATGTGCATTGTATAGAAGTCAGTAAAAATTGTTTTAGAAGTCAGTAAAATTAACAGTAGCTTTTATTTATTTGCTGTATTTAAATTGTATTGCTTTTGAATAGGTGATACATTCAAATGTTTACGTTTCAAGAGATACTAAAGGTTATATTAGTACAATGGAAAAGTACCCCTTTTACTGACTACCATTCTTTTCACTGAAATAAACTGACATTATCCTTCCAGAAATAGTTTATGCAAATATAACCAAAAATATCCACAAACACACATAATTGATCCCCTTGAAAACACAAATTCTAGGCAGCTAATATTTACTGAGCATTTTACATGAACTAGACAATATGCTGAATTTTGTATGCATTATCTCACTTAATCACCACAATGAACTTTGGGTAGGTTATTATTTTAGGAGAAGAAAATTGATCTCTGACAGTTTAACTTCTTTAAACCAAATCGCACAGTCAGTATGTGGTGAAGCAGTTATTCTCATCTAGGTACTCTGTCTTCTTAAAGGCACGCTCTTAATGACTAGACTACACTGCCTAGAAAATGTGCATAGGTCATACAGTTGCGTTCAAGTAGTCTAACAGTCCTTTCGTGGCGCTGGAAATTCTTTTTACTATTTCAGTC
>NW_007148397.1:0-5106 GCF_000164805.1 Carlito syrichta | reverse complement strand
TTTGTTTGAGTTGGAGTCCCACTCTGTCACCAGTCTGGAGTGCAGTGGCAGCTCCCGGCCACCACTGCCTCGACTGCTGGGCTCCGGTGATCCTTCCACCTCAGCTTCTGAGTAGCCAGAATTACAGGCATGTGCTACCACGCCCGGCTGATTTTTTGATTCATTGTAGAGATGATGTCTCGCCAAGTTTGCCCAGGCGGGTCTCGAACCCTCGGGTTCAGGCAATCCACTCACCTTAGCCTCCCAAACCGCTGGATTACAGGCTGAGCCATGGAGCCCGGCTCTCACTTGCTTTAATGATCTGTTGTTAGGCAATACACATCAAGAATTGTCATGTCTTCTTCGATAACGACCACTTTTACATTTTGTAAAGCCCACTCATCCCTGATAACTTCCCTTGGTCTAAAGATTACTCTGTCTTAAATTAATACAGCTACTTCTGTTTCTTTTGATTAGCATGGTATATTTTTCCACCGATTTATATTTAATCTTTGTATATCTTTATGCTTAAAGTGAGTTTTTGTAGACAACATATGGTTGTCTCATTTTTTGAAATACTCTGACAAATCTGTCCTTTAATTGGTACACTTAGACCATTGATATGCAAGTGATTATTGATATAGCTGTATTTACATCTAACATATTCATTACCGTATTAGATTTGTTGCCTTTGTTCTTTGCTCCTATTTTGTCTTTCACACTTTTCTGCCTTCTGTGATTTTAATGGAACATTATATAATTCCATCTCTTTCCTTTATTAATATATTAACTATGCTTCTTTTTGTGTGCTTTCAGTGGTTTTTCTAGAATTTGTGGTATATACACAACTAATCTAAGTTCACTCTCAAATGTCACTATACTACTTCAAGGATGGTTCAAGTACCATAAAGTATCAAAATAATCCTAATTACTATCTCCTGTCTTTTGTATTACTGCTGTCATTTAAACATAGACATATATGAACATATATACTCATACATAATCAAATAGATTGCTGCTATTGCTAGTTTAAAAAATTGTTACCTATTAGCTAAATTAAGAATTAAACATTGTATTTAACCCATTTATTCCTTTATTGATGCTCCTTCATATAGATATGAGTTTTTGACATTTAAGATTTTTCTTTCTCTACTATCAACAAGTTTCCTCAATTTTGTTTGTGAGAAAGACTATTTTTCCTTTTCATTCTTACTTTTAATGGATAATTTTGCAAAGCACAGAATCATGGTTTGTTGGGGTTTTCTCTAAATACCTTAAATATTTTACTCCATTATCTCCTTGCTTGCACAGTTTTTGAGAAGTTGCATGTAATTGTTAAATTTACTCAAATATGTATTTTTCCTCTGCCATCTTTTATGATAAAAAATGAATGCCTATAGTTTTAAAATTGTATGAATAAATACAGGTTTTTTGTTTGTTTGTTTTTGTTTTGTCATTTGTCTTGCTTGGCTTTCCCTGAGCTTCCTGGATCCGTAGTTTGATGTTTGACATTAATTTGAGGAGAAAATCAGGCCTGCTTCTGCCTGTACTCTCAGCTACTCAGAAGACTGAGGTGGAAAAATTGTTTAAATCCTATATTTTGAGGTTGCAGTGAGTTGCCATCATGTTACTGCACTCTAGCCTGGGTAAGAGCAAGACTCCGTCTCTAAAAATAATAATACTAATAATTTGGTGAAATTTGTCAGTCATTATAGTTTTAACTATTTCTTTTATTTTTTCTCTTCTCTTCCTGTAATGCTCATTATATAAGTTACACCTTTTATAGCTGTCCCATAGTTCTTGAGTATTCTGTTCCAATATTTTATTTTCAGTCCTTTTTTTCACTCTTTTTAAGTTTTGGCATTCTACTGAAATTCGAAACCCACAGATTCTTTTCTTAGCTGTGTCCAGTCTACCAATAAGCCCGTAATTACTGTTCTTACCTTATTTTACAGTGTTTTTGAACTCTAGCATTTCCATCTGCATGCTTACATTGCCCTTTTTTTCTCTATGGTGTCATTTTATTTAGTAAAGTCCTTAATATCTTAATAGTTGTTTTAAATTCCCAGTCTGATAATGCCAATAGCCTTACTGTATTTGAGTTTGATCATGAGGCCCTTCAAACTCGGTGGTTTGTTTTAGTATGTGTATAATTTTTTCTTGATTACGTGACATCATATACTGGGGGATAAAACTACTCTAGATATGCCTTTGGTAATGTAGTGATAAGACGTAAGAGATGGAAAGCATTTTATTGACCTATGAATAGGTTTCGGTCTTTAGGTGAGCTTGTATCACTGGACTGTGAACTTCACATGTGCCTTTCAATTTTTATGTCTCATGCCATTGGTGGTACAAGATTTCAGAGAGGACTGGATTTGGGTATTTCCTTTTACATAGGTCAGTTAGGCTCTAATAAAACCCAAGTATGTTTAGGCTAGTTTGTTAGGCTAGCTTGTTAGGGTAGTATGTTTAGGTTACTTTCTCCTAGGGGTAGATTTTGTAAAGAGAAATGGAATACTCTGACATATTTCAAAAAGGTTCTTTATCCTTCTCCAGCTGGAGGCATTAGGGGACTTCTCCAATCATCACTGTGAAAACCTGGTTGAGTTCCTGGTGGTAAAACTTACAAAAGTGTGAGGCCTTCTGGTGACTGAGTCACCCTAAATTTTTTTAAATTTTATCTTTTATTTCTCTGGTGTCCAATCAAACAGTATAAATACACATGGCAAAAATGGATGGATTACAAGAAACTGCCACTCAACAATTATCATGAGAGATTTTAGGTGCTAGATCAAGCCGGCCAAAAAATGAGTATGTCTGTAGAAAATTTATGACACAATTAACAAGCTTCAATTCAAGGAATACACATGGAATTTTAAAAAGTCAGACTCTGTGGGTGCAGTGGCTCATACCAGCACTTTGGGAGACCAAAGTAGGAGGATCACTTAAAGTCAATAATTTGAGAACAGTCTGAGCAATAAAGAGAGACCCCATCTCTACACACAAAAAATTTTTGTAAGCGCATCTGTAGTCCCAAATACTTGAGAGGCTGAGGCAGGATGAATGCTTGAGTCCAGAATATCGAGGCTGTGGTGAGCGGTGATTACGTCAATGCATTCCAGCCTGGGCAATGGAGGGAAACCCATCTCAAAAAATAAAATAAATACAAATCAAAAACATAAATTCACAGACACAGAGTAGAATGATGGTTGTGAGGTGCTAGGGTGGGGGAAATGGAAAGATGTGGGGAGGTGCAAACTTTCAGTTATAAGCTGTATACATTCTGGAGAGTTAATCGATAGCATAGTGACTACAGTTAATAACAGTGTACTTCAGAAATTAAAATGTGCTAAGGGAAATATTAAATGTTCTCACCACAAAACAATGGTAACAGGTGATAGACGTGTCAAGTAACTTGACTGCTGTAACTACTTCACAATATCATATATTATTGATATATGATATATATATATCAATTGATCACATTTTACACTTAAACTTAAAAAATTTTATTTTGTCAACCATACCTCAATAAAGCTGGGGAAAAAATCAGGTATTAGCATCTAATGTACATAAGGCCCTAGACTAGGCAATGAGGATAAAAGGGTAATTAGGGCAGTCGCTACTCTCAATCTCAGTGAGCTGAATCAAAACTAATTAGTTATTTCTATTTCCTGATGACGGTTACTGAGCATATTATTCTTAGATATGTATCATATATGTATGTAACTACTATATATGAACATATACATATGCACGTACACAGAATTTAAGTTTCCTATTTGACTCTATGAGGTGCTACCATCATCTCCATTTTACTGAGAGGAAAGTGAGACACAGATTAAGTATTTTGCCCAAGATCGTCACCTGATAAGTGGCAGAAGTGCAATTCAAACCTAGATACTTGGATTCCCAGGTCTAAGCCCTTAATGACTATTCTAAAATGTCTCACAGGTGACAGATAATAGGAAACTTCAATACCATATAAGTGGTACTATGGAGAGCTGACACACAGTCATAGACAATTGAGGTTTCTAAGCAAGAGAGAAGAGGAGGAGGAAGAGAAGGAAAAGGGTGAGAACAGAGAAAGAACAATGACCATGCAGGTTTCAAGACATGAAGTGGGTGAATGAGACTGGAGCATTGGTCAAGAAGGGGAGAACGGTGAGACTGAAGAGTCAAGAAGTTGGAAGGACAAGATTGTGAAGGACCTTGAAAGTCACATGAAAGCAGGCTGGAGGGTTTTAAGCCAAGGAGAGCTCTAATATGACTGTATTATCAAAAGATCAGTGGGCTGCTCTGTAAAAAATACACTAGGGGAAGAGATGGAGACAAAGTATATCTGGACTGCAGGTGTCCAGGTCTAGATAGCAGTGGCCTGGACTAGGTGGTACAGTAAGAATGGAGAAGAGGGAGAAGGTTAGAGAGATTCATGAGCTAGCTTGCAGAGCAGTACTGGGGCTGAGAAGGCATCAGCTGTCAAAAATGATTCCAAGTCTTTGCTTGTTCTTGGAAGATGTGAAAAACAAAATTAAAAAAAAAATTGACTCCACGGTTTCTTGCTTGAGATAGGAACAGAATGGAAGGAGAGGGACAGCATGAGTCAGTTTTGGAGGAATTGAATTTCCAGAGGCGATGGGTTATCCAAATGAATATGTCAAGCAGGCACAGGAAAGTACAGAGGTGGCAATACCGGCCTGGGCTAAATCTTTGAAGAGCAAGCACCTTTTTAATGACACTCATCCCTTCTTAATTGCCACACTGCTTAATGTCTGTAACCCTCCATGCCACCACAACAAGCTTCAGGAGTGGGAGCACATCTCGTTCACTGCTGTGTTTCCAATGCTTAACATAGTGCTAGCATGGTAAGAATTCAATGAACGCTGCATGGAAGCGCAATGGATGGATGGATGGATGGATAGCCGGGCTTCCTTGACCAGGAACCAGGAATAACTTCACCTCTGGATCTCTCTTTCTTCGGGTCTGAATTAAACATCAATTCATTGGATGAGTACAGACTTCAGCAAGGCAACGAATAATGGCACGGGCAAGGGCACAGAGGTGGGAAAAAGCTGGTGGTGAGCAAATTGAGGAGTGTATCAGGGTTCCGGTGAAACACTAGTC